>NC_140006.1:48984634-49023847 GCF_964263955.1 Coregonus lavaretus | reverse complement strand
ACACAGGTGTAACACATACTGACTAACGAGATGGACAAGCCAACACAGGTGTAACACATACTGACTAACGAGATGGACAAGCCAGTACAGGTGTAACACATACTGACTAACGAGATGGACAAGCCAGTACAGGTGTAACACGTACTGACTAACGAGATGGACAAGCCAACACAGGTGTAACACATTCTGACTAACAAGATGGACAAGCCAACACAGGTGTAACACATACTGACTAACGAGATGGACAAGCCAGTACAGGTGTAAACACATACTGACTAACGAGGTGACAACAATCGTTCCGCCCTACGTGCTAACGCGCTACCTCAAAATATAAATGGAAATACCAAAACCTGTAACACTGGAATACAGAGCCAAAACAATACTTCAGACACACACACAGACACAAACCCACCTACCCAATGTAACTCATGATGATCAGGCGCAGTAGGATGGTGGGACTTCTCATGTGTCCACAATGGGAAAGTATGTTTTCCTCCTGTGTTTGCATGTCTGCCTTTGGTGTGTGTGTGTCAGTCTCCAGTGTGTGTGTGTTACATTCCTAACGTGTGTGTGTGTGTTACATGTCCTACGTGCTGTGTGTGTTTGTGTTAACAGTCTAACGTGGTTGTGTGTGTGTGGTGTGTGTGTGTTAACAGTCCTACGTGTTGTGTGTGTGTGTGTGTTACAGTCCTAACGTGTTGTGTGTGTGTGTGTTACATGTCCTAACGTGGTGTGTGTGTGTGTGTGTGTGTTAACATGTCCTAACGTGGTTGTGTGTGTGTGTGTGTTAACATGTCCTAACGTGGTTGTGTGTGTGGGTGTGTGTGTGTTAACATGTCCTAACTTGGTTGTGTGTGTGTGTGTGTTAACATGTCCTAACGTGGTTGTGTGTGTGTGTGTGTGTGTTAACATGTCCTAACGTGGTTGTGTGTGTGTGTGTGTGTGTTAACATGTCCTAACGTGGCTGTGTGTGTGTGTGTGTGTGTTAACATGTCCTAACGTGGTTGTGTGTGTGTGTGTGTGTGTGTGTGTGTGTGTGTGTGTGTTAACATGTCCTAACGTGGTTGTGTGTGTGTGTGTGTGTGTGTGTGTTAACATGTCCTAACGTGGTTGTGTGTGTGTGTGTGTTAACATGTCCTAACGTGGTTGTGTGTGTGTGTGTGTGTGTGTGTGTTAACATGTCCTAAAGTGGTTGTGTGTGTGTGTATGTGTGTGTGTGTGTGTGTGTGTGTGTGTGTGTGTTAACATGTCCTAACGTGGTTGTGTGTGTGTGTGTGTGTTAACATGTCCTAACGTGGTTGTGTGTGTGTGTGTGTGTGTGTGTGTGTGTGTGTGTGTGTTAACATGTCCTAACGTGGTTGTGTGTGTGTGTGTGTGTGTGTTAACATGTCCTAAAGTGGTTGTGTGTGTGTGTGTGTGTTAACATGTCCTAACGTGGTTGTGTGTGTGTGTGTGTGTTAACATGTCCTAACGTGGTTGTGTGTGTGTGTGTGTGTTAACATGTCCTAACGTGGTTGTGTGTGTGTGTGTGTGTGTGTGTTAACATGTCCTAACGTGGTTGTGTGGTTGTGTGTGTGTGTGTTAACATGTCCTAACGTGGTTGTGTGTGTGTGTGTGTTAACATGTCCTAACGTGGTTGTGTGTGTGTGTGTTAACATGTCCTAACGTGGTTGTGTGTGTGTGTGTGTTAACATGTTCTAACGTGGTTGTGTGTGTGTGTGTGTGTTAACATGTCCTAACGTGGTTGTGTGTGTGTGTGTGTGTTAACATGTCCTAACGTGGTTGTGTGTGTGTGTGTGTGTTAACATGTCCTAACGTGGTTGTGTGTGTGTGTGTGTGTGTGTGTTAACATGTCCTAACGTGGTTGTGTGGTTGTGTGTGTGTGTGTTAACATGTCCTAACGTGGTTGTGTGTGTGTGTGTGTTAACATGTTCTAACGTGGTTGTGTGTGTGTCCTGCAGGGAAACATGAGTGTCCTATAGACGTGTACTTTGCGATCGACACGTCTGAGACCATCGCCCTGCAAGAACCTCCCCCTGGATCACTGGTGGAGAGCATCAAGGTTCCTCTATTGATTGATTGATCGATTGATTGATTTATTCATTTAGAGCGTTAACCTTCTCAACTTTTACTGCAACACTATAACTACTATATAATCATGTTACATTTAAATATATTTTAATGTAAAGTTACACTGTTTAGCACTTATTTCTAAACGCTTATTTCTAATGCCTTATTGCTCCTTAATGTGTGTGTAGATATTTACAGAGCGTTTTGCAGAGCGTCTGGAGGATGCAGACTATAAAGGACTGGTCCAGATCAGATGGCAGTTAGGGGGACTACACTTCTCCCAGAGACAACAGGTCTTCAGCCGTATACAGGCCAAGGACGCTTTCATACAGGTGGGGCAAATGCACTCACGCACACATACACACACACACACACACACACACACACACACACACACACACACACACACACACACACACACACACACACACAGAAACACACACACACACACACACAGAAACACACACAAACACACATGAACACATACACACACACACACTTACTTACTTAGCACTCACGCACACACACACACACACACACACACACACACACACACACACAGAAACACACACACACACACACACAGAAACACACACACACACACAGGAACACATACACACACACACACACTTACTTACTTACCACTCACGCACACACACACACACACACACACACACACACACACACACACACACACACACACACACACACACACACACACACACACACACACACACACACACACAGGAACACATACACACACATACACACACACACACAGGAACACATACACACACACACACATGTACTTACTTAGCACTCACGCACACACACACACACACACACACACACACACACACAGGAACACATACACACACAGACACAGACATGTACTTACTTAGCACACACGCATACACACGCATACACACGCATACACACGCATACACACACACACACAGACACACACCTACACACATATTAGCAATCAACATAGATTGATTGCTCTTATCCTTTACACCATTTTGGTTTTCATTAAATGTAGGATTTCACCCTGCATGGAGCACAGCATTAAAGACAGCTTTATACAGGTTGAACCTGCATGGAGCACAGCATTAAAGACAGCTTTATACAGGTTGAACCTACAGTACATGGAGCACAACATTAAAGACAGCTTTATACAGGTTGAACCAACATGGAGCACAACATTAAAGACAGTTTCATACGGGTTGAACCTACATCCACTGTTGTTGTTGTTTCAGGAAGTGAGGGGTACACAGTAACGGTTGTTTCAGGAAGTGAGGGGTATACAGTAACTGTTGTTTCAGGAGGTGAGGGGTACACAGTAACGGTTGTTTCAGGAAGTGAGGGGTACACAGTAACGGTTGTTTCAGGAAGTGAGGGGTACACAGTAACGGTTGTTTCAGGAGGTGAGGGGTACACAGTAACGGTTGTTTCAGGAAGTGAGGGGTACACAGTAACGGTTGTTTCAGGAAGTGAGGGGTACACAGTAACGGTTGTTTCAGGAAGTGAGGGGTATACAGTAACGGTTGTTTCAGGAAGTGAGGGGTACACAGTAACTGTTGTTTCAGGAGGTGAGGGGTACACAGTAACGGTTGTTTCAGGAAGTGAGGGGTACACAGTAACGGTTGTTTCAGGAAGTGAGGGGTACACAGTAACGGTTGTTTCAGGAGGTGAGGGGTACACAGTAACGGTTGTTTCAGGAAGTGAGGGGTACACAGTAACGGTTGTTTCAGGAAGTGAGGGGTATACAGTAACGGTTGTTTCAGGAAGTGAGGGGTACACAGTAACTGTTGTTTCAGGAAGTGAGGGGTATACAGTAACGGTTGTTTCAGGAAGTGAGGGGTATACAGTAACTGTTGTTTCAGGAAGTGAGGGGTATACAGTAACGGTTGTTTCAGGAAGTGAGGGGTATACAGTAACGGTTGTTTCAGGAAGTGAGGGGTACACAGTAACTGTTGTTTCAGGAAGTGAGGGGTACACAGTAACGGTTGTTTCAGGAAGTCAGGGGTATACAGTAACTGTTGTTTCAGGAGGTGAGGGGTAAACAGTAACGGTTGTTTCAGGAAGTGAGGGGTATACAGTAACGGTTGTTTCAGGAAGTGAGGGGTATACAGTAACTGTTGTTTCAGGAAGTGAGGGGTACACAGTAACGGTTGTTTCAGGAAGTGAGGGGTATACAGTAACGGTTGTTTCAGGAAGTGAGGGGTACACAGTAACTGTTGTTTCAGGAAGTGAGGGGTACACAGTAACGGTTGTTTCAGGAAGTGAGGGGTACACAGTAACTGTTGTTTCAGGAGGTGAGGGGTACACAGTAACGGTTGTTTCAGGAAGTGAGGGGTATACAGTAACTGTTGTTTCAGGAGGTGAGGGGTACACAGTAACGGTTGTTTCAGGAAGTGAGGGGTATACAGTAACGGTTGTTTCAGGAAGTGAGGGGTATACAGTAACTGTTGTTTCAGGAAGTGAGGGGTATACAGTAACTGTTGTTTCAGGAAGTGAGGGGTATACAGTAACTGTTGTTTCAGGAAGTGAGGGGTATACAGTAACGGTTGTTTCAGGAAGTGAGGGGTATACAGTAACGGTTGTTTCAGGAAGTGAGGGGTACACAGTAACGGTTGTTTCAGGAAGTGAGGGGTATACAGTAACGGTTGTTTCAGGAAGTGAGGGGTATACAGTAACTGTTGTTTCAGGAGGTGAGGGGTACACAGTAACGGTTGTTTCAGGAAGTGAGGGGTATACAGTAACGGTTGTTTCAGGAAGTGAGGGGTATACAGTAACTGTTGTTTCAGGAAGTGAGGGGTATACAGTAACGGTTGTTTCAGGAAGTCAGGGGTATACAGTAACGGTTGTTTCAGGAAGTGAGGGGTATATATTAACTGTTGTTTCAGGAGGTAAAGGGTATACAGTAACTGTTCTTGTTGTTTCAGGAAGTGAGGGGTATACAGTAACGGTTGTTTCAGGAAGTGAGGGGTATACAGTAACTGTTGTTTCAGGAAGTGAGGGGTATACAGTAACTGTTGTTTCAGGAAGTGAGGGGTATACAGTAACGGTTGTTTCAGGAAGTCAGGGGTATACAGTAACGGTTGTTTCAGGAAGTGAGGGGTATACAGTAACTGTTGTTTCAGGAAGTGAGGGGTATACAGTAACTGTTGTTTCAGGAAGTGAGGGGTATACAGTAACGGTTGTTTCAGGAAGTCAGGGGTATACAGTAACGGTTGTTTCAGGAAGTGAGGGGTATATATTAACTGTTGTTTCAGGAGGTGAGGGGTATACAGTAACTGTTCTTGTTGTTTCAGGAAGTGAGGGGTATATAGTAACTGTTGTTTCAGGAAGTGAGGGGTATACAGTAACTGTTCTTGTTGTTTCAGGGGGTGAGGGGTATATATTAACTGTTCTTGTTGTTTCAGGGGGTGAGGGGTGTCCGGTATCTTGGTAAGGGAACCTACATCGACTGCGCTCTCGCCAACATGACACAGGAAATTACACGCTCGCCTTCCGACCCCGGAGCGCTGCGATTCGCTGTCATCATCACCGATGGTCACGTGACAGGAAACCCCTGCGGCGGGGTGAAGGTGACGGCAGAGCGGGCGCGCGACGAGGGCATCAGAATGTTTGTGGTCGCAGCAACGAAGAACGTGGACGAGACGGGTCTGAGGGAGATCGCTAACTCTCCGGCCAACGTCTACAGAAGAGACTTCCTGGCTGTCGATCTCAGTGGCAACAACGCTGTTATACAGCAAGACACTATAGACCGCATCATCAAGACCATGGTAACACACACACACACACTAACACACACACACACACTAACACACACACACACTAACACACACACACACACTAACACACACACACACACTAACACACACACACACTAACACACACACACACACACACACTAACACACACACACACTAACACACACACACACTAACACACACACACACTAACACACACACACACTAACACACACACACACACTAACACACACACACACTAACACACAAACACACACTAACACACACACACACTAACACACACACACACTAACACACACACACACTAACACACACACACACACTAACACACACACACTAACACACACACTAACACACACACACACTAACACACACACTAACACACACACACTAACACACACACACACTAACACACACACTAACACGCACACACAAACTAACACGCACACACATACTAACACACACACACTAAAACACACACACACACACACACTGACACACACAGTAACACACACTAACACACATACACACTAACACACACACTAACACACACACACTGACACACACACACTAACACACATACACACGAACACACACACACACACACTAACACACACACACTGACACACACACATACACGAACACACACACACACTAACATACACACACTGACACACACACACTAATACACACACACACTAACACACACACACACTAACACACACTCACTAACACACATACAGACGAACACACACACACACTAACACACACACACACTAACACACACACACACGAACACACACACACACACTAACACACACACACTGACACACACACACACACTAACACACACACTAACACACATACACACTAACACACACACACACTAACATACACACACTAACACACACACTAACACACACACTAACACACACTAACACACATACACACTAACACACACACACACTAACACACACACACACACACTAACACACACACTAACACACACTAACATACACACACTAACACACACACTAACACACACACTAACAAACACACACTGACACACACACTAACACACTGTGATGATGATGTACTAGTTTTATATTCAAACTCTTCATCTTGTCTTTTTCCAGACCCATCTGGCCTATCAGGAGGTGAGTCTGAGAGCAACAATATCCCCATTACCTAGAATCACCGTACCAGTGTAATATACCTGAGGATATACCATGATATATACACTATATATACACTATATATACACTATATATACACTATATATACACTATATATACACTATATATACACTATATATACACTATATATACACTATATATACACTATATATACACTATATATACACTATATATACACTATATATACACTATATATACACTATATATACACTATATATACACTATATATACAAAAGTATGCGGACAGCCCTTGAAATTAGTGGATTCGGCTATTTCAGCCATACCCGTTGCTGACAGGTGTATAAAATCAAGCACACAGCCGTGCAATCTCCATAGACAAACATTGGCAGTAGAATGGCCTTACTGAAGAGCTCAGTGACTTTCAACACGGCACCGTCATAGGATGCCACCTTTCCATTAAGTCAGTTCGTCAAATTGCTGCCCTGCTAGAGCTGCCCCGGTCAACTGTAAGTGCTGTTATTGTGAAGTGGAAACGTCTAGGAGCAACAACGGCTCAGCCGCGAAGTGGTAGGCCACACAAGCTCACAGAACGAGACCGCTAAGTGCTGAAGCGCATAGCGTGTAAGAATCGTATGTCCTCGGTTGCAACACTCACTACCGAGTTCCAAACTGCCTCTGGAAGCAACGTCAGCACAATAACTGTTCATCGCGAGCTTCATGAAATGGGTTTCCATGGCCGAGCAGCCACACACAAACCTAAGCTCACCATGTGCAACGCCAAGCGTCGGCTGGAGTGGTGTAAAGCTCGCCACCATTGGACTCTGGAGCGATGGAAACGCGTTCTCTGGAGTGATGAATCACACTTCACCATCTGGCAGTCCGACGGACGAATCTGGGTTTGGCGGATGCCAGGAGAACGCTACCTGCGCGAATGCATAGTGCCAACTGTAAAGTTTGGTGGAAGAGCAATAATGTCCTGGGGCTGTTTTTCATGGTTCGGGCTCGGCCCCTTATTTCCAGTGAAGAGAAATCTTAACGCTACAGCATACAATTACATTCTACACAATTCTGTGCTTCCAACTTTGTGGCAACAGTTTGGGGAAGGCCATTTCCTGTTTCAGCATGACAATGCCCCTGTGCAGAAAGCGAGGTCCATACAGAAATGGTTTGTCGAGATCGGTGTGGAAGAACTTGACTGGCCTTCACAGAGCCCTGATCTCAACCCCATCAAACACCTTTGGGATGAATTGGAATGCAGACTGTGAGCCAGGCTTAATCGCCCAACATCAGTGTCCGACCTCACTAATGCTCTTGTGGCTGAATGGAAGCAAGTCCCCCGCAGCAATGTTCCAACATCTAGTGGAAAGCCTTCCCAGAAGAGTGGAGGCTGTTATAGCAGCAGAGGGGGGACCAACTCCATATTAATGCCCATGATTTTGGAATGAGACGTTCGACAAGCAGGTGTTCACATACTTTTGGTCATGTAGTGTATGTATATATATGTATATATGTACAGTAGAGGTTTGATATTTATTTATTGATTGATTGATTGATACTGGATGTCTCTGTTTATCCCTGGCTGATTAATTGATTGATTGATACTAGATATCTCTGTCTCTCCCTGGCTGATTGATTGATACTAGATGTCTCTGTTTCTCTCTGTCTGATTGATTGATTGATTGATACTAGATGTCTCTGTCTCTCCCATGTTAGTGCTACCAGGTGAAGTGTCTGGAGACAGAAGGACCTCCTGGTCCCAAGGGACACAGTGGACACAAGGTACAGACACACACAGACAGACACACACAGACAGACACACACAGACAGACACACACAGACAGACACACACAGACAGACACACACAGACAGACACACACACAGACAGACACACACAGACAGACACACACACAGACAGACACACACAGACAGACACACACACAGACAGACACACACAGACAGACACACACACAGACAGACACACACAGACAGACACACACACAGACAGACACACACAGACAGACACACACAGACAGACACACACAGACAGACACACACAGACAGACACACACACACAGACAGACACACACACAGACAGACAAGACACACACAGACAGACACACACAGACAGACACACACAGACACACACACACAAACAGACTCACACAGACAGACACACACACAGACAGACACACACAGACAGACACACACAGACAGACACACACACAGACAGACACACACAGACAGACAAGACACACACAGACAGACACACACAGACAGACACACACACACAGACAGACAGACACAAACAGACACACACAGACAGACACACACAGACAGACACACACACAGACAGACAGACACACACAGACAGACAAGACACACACAGACAGACACACACAGACAGACACACACACAGACAGACACACACAGACAGACACACACACAGACAGACAGACACACACAGACAGACACACACACAGACAGACAAGACACACACAGACAGAAACACACAGACAGACACACACAGACAGACACACACAGACAGACACACACACAGACAGACACACACAGACAGAAACACACAGACAGACACACACAGACAGACACACACAGACAGACACACACAGACAGACACACACACAGACAGACACACACAGACAGAAACACACAGACAGACACACACAGACAGACACACACAGACAGACTCACACAGACAGACACACACAGACAGACACACACAGGACAAAATAGACAAGGAGGGATCTTTACGTCGGTAAAATGCATTATGCAAGAAATGTTGGTGGAAACGCTTTTATGCGCACATATTGATATAATAACGATCATATGGAAGTAAAGTTGGAGTCACACGATGTCATGTGCGACGTGAACGCGGTAGGCGAAGTCAAACGCAGGACACCGAGCTACTGGAAACGATACTTTACTAACAAAGTAACCAGAGTACAAAACAACCTCCAAACAGGGAGGAAAATAACCCGCACAATAAACTACTGCCGAAATGACGAAAACAATCACACACAATGAAAGACAGAGGGTTATATAGGGAAATACAATACAACAATAATGGGAAACAGGTGTACACAATCAAGACCAAACAAGACAAACCCAGAAACATAGATCGGTAGCAGCTAGTACACCGAAGCCTGCCCGAGCAAGGAGGAGGGGCAGCCTCGGCTGAATCCGTGACACACGATGACATGTTGTGTGGTCCTCCCGCTATGAACCATGCAGTTTATTAGGCTACAGATGAAATAAGTTATAAATGAACAAATCAAAATAATTCCATAATAATGTCATCATGTAGATCCAGAATCAGCGAGCTGAATCAGCGAGCGCACCTGCCAATACCGGAGTGGGCACCACTCATTGTATAAAACCATCAGTAGAGTTGGAAATGGAAACCCATTTAACTTGTATTTTTTATTCGGTAGATGGGGATTTAACCGCAAATTGTATTTTTATCTGCATTACGTCATCACGCACAGCATTTTATCTGCAACAAGTCAATTTGATGGAAACATCTCTGGTGGGGAAATGCGCATATTGTTTTAAGCAGATTTTAGAATATTTGCATGAATATATGTTGCCAATTGGATGGAAACCTAGCTATAGTGACAACTGCAAATAATACTTCAATGTAAATGTAATGAAAAATAATATAGAAACGTATTTAAATGTAGCATTTCAACAACAAACACTCTGAAGCCTGCACATCTTTTACAGCCATTGTCTTGTTGTTGCTCAAGTGGTTTGAGATTTCCATGTTTTCTAATGGTAGTCAATTCCTTTGGGTCTTAATTTTCCTGGTGCTCATCTCTCTGTCTGTCCAACCATCTGCAATGCATCAATGCATCATCATCATCATCGGCCAAAGGGATCACACCAACACTCTCTCTCCTCAGATTTTTTATACATTCAGCAATTAGCAAGAGCAAGCTGGCTTCTCTCCTCGAATGGGCCAATATAGTAGGCTATTGGGCCTAGTAAAACAAATAGAATAGGCTATTGGGCCTAGTAAAACAAATGGAATAGGCTATTGGGCCTAGTAAAACAAATGGAATAGGCTATTGGGCCTAGTAAAACAAATGGAATAGGCTATTGGGCCTAGTAAAACAAATGGAATAGGCTATTGGGCCTAGTAAAACAAATGGAATAGGCTATTGGGCCTAGTAAAACAAATGGAATAGGCTATTGGGCCTAGTAAAACAAATGGAATAGGCTATTGGGCCTAGTAAAACAAATAGAATAGGCTATTGGGCCTAGTAAAACAAATGCTAAAAATAAATGTTGTATAGCTATTGTAGCCTATAGATTTCACAAGAAGAGGACTAGCGGAAAGCCTTGCGTAGCCTATAGCCAATTGCGCACCGTAACAGCTGGAAGAGAGAGGCTAGAAATGTGTCGCCGAAATAAGAAGCTAAATATTAGCTAGATATTAGGCCATTCATTAGCTAAATATGATATGTATGTAGGCCTACCTGTCAAAGTGAAAGAAAATGAGTGAACAGATGATGAAACGGCAGATCTGTGAGTTCCTCCAGGCTGCGCTCTGCAGTCCCTGGGCACGCAAAGCTCCGCTATTGATTAGGTCTACGTTTAGTTGTTAGACAATAACATGATTCTACCCGGGCTACAACAACACAGTGCAATGGGGAATGTACATTTACATTTACATTTACGTCATTTAGCAGACGCTCTTATCCAGAGCGACTTACAAATTGGTACATTCACCTTATAGCCAGTGGGATAACCACTTTACAATGTATTTTTTTTTTCGGGGGGGGGGGGGGGGGGGGGGATGGGGTAAGTGGGTGGGGGGGGGGTGGGGGTGGGTAGAAGGATTACTTTATCCTATCCCAGGTATTCCTTAAAGAGGTGGGGTTTCAAATGTCTCCGGAAGGTGGTGAGTGACTCCGCTTTCCTGGCGTCGTGAGGGAGCTTGTTCCACCATTGGGGTGCCAGAGCAGCGAACAGTTTTGACTAGGTTCAGCTTGAGGTGGTGATCCGTCATCCATACTGATATGTCTGCCAGACATGCAGAGATGCGATTCGCCACCTGGTTATCAGAAGGGGGAAAGGAGAAGATTAGTTGTGTGCCGTCTGCGTAGCAATGATAGGAGAGGCCATGTGAGGATATGACAGAGCCAAGTGTCTTGGTGTATAGCGAGAATAGGAGAGGGCCTAGAACTGAGCCCTGGGGGACACCAGTGGTGAGAGCACGTGGTGCGGAGACAGCTTCTCGCCACGCCACTTGGTATTAGCGACCAGTAAGTTAGGACACAATCCAAGAGTGAGCCGCGCCGGAGATGCCCAGCTCGGAGAGGGTGGAGAGGAGGATCTGATGGTTCACAGTATCAAAGGCAGCAGACAGGTCTAGAAGGACAAGAGCAGAGGAGAGAGAGTTAGCTTTAGCAGTGCGGAGAGCCTCCGTGACACAGAGAAGAGCAGTCTCAGTTGAATGACCAGTCTTCAAACCTGACTGGTTTGGATCAAGAAGGTCATCCTGAGAGAGATAGCAAGAGAGTTGGCTAAAGACGGCACGCTCAATAGTTTTGGAGAGAAAAGAAAGAAGGTATACTGGTCTGTAGTTGTTGACATCAGAGGGATCGAGTGTTGGTTTTTTGAGAAGGGGTGCAACTCTCGCTCTCTTGAAGACGGAAGGGACATAGCCAGCGGTCAAGGATGAGTTGATCAGCGAGGTGAGGTAAGGGAGAAGGTCACCGGAGATGGTCTGGAGAAGAGAGGAGGGGATAGGGTCAAGCGGGCAGGTTGTTGGGCGGCCGGCCGTCACAAGTCGCAAGATTTTATCTGGAGAGAGAGGGGAGAAAGAAGTCAAAGCATAGGGTAGGGCAGTGTGAGCAGAACCAGCAGTGTCATTTGACTTAACAAACGAGGATTGGATGTCGTCAACCTTCTTTTCAAAATGGTTGACGAAGTCATCCACAGAGAGGGAGAAGGGGGGGAGGGGGAGGAGGATTCAGCAGGGAGGAGAAGGTGGCAAAGAGCTTCCTAGGGTTAGAGGCAGATGCTTGGAATTTAGAGTGGTAGAAAGTGGCCTTAGCAGCAGAAACAGATGAAGAAAATGTAGAGAGGAGGGAGTGAAAAGATGCCAGGTCCGCAGGGAGTCTAGTTTTCCTCCATTTCCGCTCGGCTGCCCGGAGCCCTGTTCTGTGAGCTCGCAATGAGTCATCAAGCCACGGAGCTGGAGGGGAGGACCGAGCCGGCCGGGAGGATAGGGGACATAGAGAGTCAAAGGATGCAGAAAGGGAGGAGAGGAGGGTTGAGGAGGCAGAATCAGGAGATTGGAGGGAGAAGGATTGAGCAGAGGGAAGAGATGATAGGATGGAAGAGGAGAGAGTAGCGGGAGAGAGAGAGCGAAGGTTGCGACGGCCCATTACCATCTGAGTAGGGGCAGAGTGAGTAGTGTTGGAGGAGAGCGAGAGAGAAAAGGATACAAAGTAGTGGTCGGAGACATGGAGGGGAGTTGCAGTGAGATTAGTAGAAGAACAGCATCTAGTAAAGATGAGGTCAAGCGTATTGCCTGCCTTGTGAGTAGGGGGGGGACAGTGAGAGGGTGAGGTCAAAAGAGGAGAGGAGTGGAAAGAAGGAGGCAGAGAGAAATGAGTCAAAGGTAGACGAAGGGAGGTTGAAGTCCCCCAGAACTGTGAGGGGTGAGCCATCCTCAGGAAAGGAACTTATCAAAGCAATAAATGTATCATTGTTATCAAGTGACTACACTATTGTCTAGAGCTGTAAACTGCAGTGATGTAATTTGAATAACCGCCTAAATGTCCTGTTTCGAATGCCTGTTAATGCCAAAATACCCCCCCTAGGCCATTTGGATCAGTTTGGATGTGTTCTCGACAGGTAGTCAACAGGTAGTAGGCCACTAATATTGTGTATTTTGTCAGACTGTAGACCTATCGGCGTTAGGAAAATATGGTCTTCTTCTGACACTGAGATGTGCTGTCTGTCGTGGATCTTCAGTCTCCCAAGTCGTCCTATAATTAATGCGGCCACCAATATGCTCCACATGCCCAGTTATTCAGGAAAGCTCCCCCCGCGCTCTGCCTCCTCTCCCCTTCCTCGGGCACCTGGAGTCTCCTGTAGCTCAGTTGGTAGAGCATGGCGCTTGCAACGCCAGGGTTGTGGGTTCGATTCCCACGGGGGGCCATCATGAAAAATGTATGCACTCACTAACTGTAAGTCGCTCTGGATAAGAGCGTCTGCTAAATGACTAAAATGTAGAGTGATTCAACAGAACCTGTGTGTTGTGATAATTGTGTTGTTTGCTGTATAACCTGTCAGTTCATATGTCTTGCCACCGAGATATATAGCCCTAATGCCGAGACAATAAGAAGACACAGTGGGAAGAATAAATTCAACCACACCTTTGTTTCATCCCAAAACCAGAGAGCACCATCTGTCCGGTGAAGTCCACAAAGCATATTGCATGTAACAAACAGTTACATGACCTACAGCACGGTCAAGTAAGGTAATGTTTCCGACAGCTAAACAACTATTGATTTAGTACCACGGAGAGTTACCGCATGTCGCAAAGAAAACAGGAGCTGCCTCCACTATTCCAGAACCATTTCAACTTCAACATTTCAACATCATCTAATCACCTATGCTTAGTCTAATACAGTTGAAACTAAAATATACAAAAAAACATTTAGTCCAATCAACATAAGCTAAATATCATGTGGCTGTCCATGGTAGTGATTTATGTGTGTGTGTGTGTGTGTGTGTGCGTGTGCGTGTGCGTGCGTGTGTGTGTGCCCGTGCTATAGGTTAAAATACTTGCTCGCTAGCCTAACTTCCTTTCATGGACAACAATTAGCCAGCTAGTTAACATTAGCCTTCTACATCTAGCTACATGTTGAACTTCCATCCTCTCAGGTCAGGGGCACAATGTATGAATTTATGGTTGGATCAGAATCACTGTTATAATCATTGGCCAGTACGGAGAATTAAGTAAAACCACAAGTCCAAATCCCTATCTACATCCATGGCTAATTTAGGAAAGGGACAATTTTAGCTAGCTAGCTAGCCAACCGGAGGACAACAACACAACGAGATGCAACAATTCAAGTTTTTTTCTGTCGATGACGTTTTGTCTTCTGATGTGATGTGATTGGTCTGAAGCCAAATCCAAACTGGCTTCCCTTGACACTTTTATTTGGTGCGCCAGGACCATTCACAGCTTACGCAGTTTGCGTCATGGTTATAGTTATCGTTATAGTTACAGACCGTAAGACTGGACTATGTGTATTCTGACTCTGTTGTGTGTTACAGGGGGTCAAAGGAGACAACGGCGACCCCGGTCCTAAAGGTGAGAGAGGAAGACAGGGCGACCCCGGCATCGAGGGTCACATCGGTCAACCAGGAGTCAAGGCAAGTCTCCATGCTCCTCCCATTCACACACACTACCAGTAATTATGCATGCTAAAGATGCACATGTGACCAATGATACCAGTAATAATGTGTGTTGTTTCCCTGATGTCTGTTGTTCTGTTTTCTGTTGTGTTCCTTTAGGGGGAAATCGGTCTGAAGGGTGAAAAGGTGAAATCAATATTTCATTAGATGTTAATGATTGATGATCAGATCTGCTCCAGGTGACGTATTGCTGTGTGTTGTCAGGGGGGGATAGGAGCTGAGGGGATGAAGGGTGTGGTCGGCCTCGCTGGACGCAACGGGACAGACGGACAGAAGGGGAAGATCGGACGCATCGGCGCTCCCGGCTGCAAAGGAGATCCAGGAGACAGGGTATGTTCTGAGAAACCTGACGTAACATAACATCAACATTTATTATATGTCCTATTACTAACACCACTATTGGCTTGATATTTAATTGAGTTGTCAACAAACTTGAATTGTACTTCAAGTAAACCAACCCTTGAAATCATGTTGTTGATTTGTGGTTGAAATCTGGTTGAAATTAGTGTACATTGACCACTATTTGCCCAGTATGCAGTGTGTGTGTTATATAATTACATGTGTGTGTGTGTGTCTGTGTGTGTGTTATATAATTATGTGTGTGTGTGTGTGTCTGTGTGTGTGTCTGTGTGTGTCTCTGACAACAGGGTCCTGATGGTCACCCAGGAGACGTGGGCGATGGTGGACTTCCTGGAACAGACGGAGAGAAGGTACGTGTTTGAGATAGAAAATAATTGTACAAATAAAACTAGAACAACACCTTTGCTGCTTGGACCCTAGTTATATTATATAGGTACTGTATATATATGTTAAACAATCATTGTGTTTGTGTCTTCAGGGAGATTCTGGTCGACCAGGAAGAGCAGGCCCCCTCGGCCCAGTGGGAGACGCTGGACCTAAGGTAAACAGGAAGTCACTGCACATTATATGATGTCACTTCCTACATCCCAGTGTTCCATACAGCTACGCTCTGACATCAAAGTGATCATACCTGACCTTTGTTGCTCTTCACTGCTCCTCTGCGGTTGTTAGGCCAAGGCTATGGGTCAGAGTTAGAGGTTAAAGGTTAAATAAACCTGTTGTCTGCCTTCTCCTCAGGGTGAGAGAGGGAGTCCTGGCTCACCTGGCTTCCCTGGAGCCAAAGGAACACCAGTAAGAATCTCTACTCCACACAGACTATAACTCTAACTGGCCCCATAATGTAGAATACTGGAGAACTGCATTTATTAAACCAAAACTGATTTCATGTAATCATTTGTGTGTCTCCTCTAGGGAACTGTTGGAGGCCCAGGAGACAAGGGAGAACTGGTGAGACCCTCTGAACCTGCACGATGTCACAGTCAATATGTTCTAGGGAAATAAGCTCTGTGTCTAAATATTGTCTAATGGTTTCTGTCTCTAATGGTTGTGTAATGTTTGTCCAGTGGTGTTGTCTAAAGGTTGTTGTGTTTTAGGGGAGAAGAGGAGACTTTGGGCCGAAGGGGGATCAGGGACCAGATGGTGTTAAAGGAGACAGGGTATGACATAACATCACACACACACACATACACACACACACACACACACACACAAACACACTCTCACTCGCTCTGACACACACACACCCTACCTTGTGTTGTCCTGCTGTGTTTCAGGGAGAGGCGGGGCCTGAGGGGCTGAGAGGACTACCAGGTGAAGTAGGAAACAAAGGAACCAAGGGAGACAACGGACTCCCGGGGCCGCGCGGCCCCCCCGGCTCTTCAGGGGAGGCAGGGAAGAGCGTAGGTTCACCAGTCTGATCACAATGGCTTCCTAATGTGCATGGGTTCCTCTCTGTGTGTGTGTGTATGTGTGTGTGTGTGTGTGTGTGTGTGTGTTTCTGTGTGTGTGTGTGTGTGTGTGTGTGTTTCTGTGTGTTTCTGTGTGTGTGTGTGTGTGTGTGTGTGTGTGTGTGTGTGTGTGTGTGTGTGTGTGTGTGTGTGTGTGTGTTTCTGTGTGTGTGTGTGTGTGTGTGTGTGTGTGTGTGTTTCTGTGTGTGTGTGTGTGTGTGTGTGTGTGTGTGTGTGTGTGTGTGTGTGTGTGTGTGTGTGTGTTTCTGTGTGTGTGTGTGTGTGTGTGTGTGTGTTTCTGTGTGTGTGTGTTTTTCTGTGTGTGTGTGAGTGTGTGTGTGTGTGTGTGTGTGTGTGTGTGTGTGTCTGTGTGTGTGTGTGTGTGTGTGTGTGTGTGTTTTTCTGTGTGTGTGTGTGTGTGTGTGTGTGTGTGTCTGTGTGTGTGTGTGTGTGTGTGTGTGTGTGTGTGTGTGTGTGTGAGTGTGTGTGTGTCTGTGTGTGTGTGTGTGTGTGTGTGTGTGTGTGTGTGTGTGTGTGTGTGTGTGTGTGTGTGTGTGTGTGCGTGTGCGTGTACATGTTGGGTACATGGTCATGTTACTGTGTTATGGTGATATGGTGGCAATTTACAGTAACCATGGGGATGGCATGATAATGTTGCTATGGTAACCACTATCTGTGTAACAGGGTACCCGTGGCGACCCCGGTGATGCTGGACCGAGAGGAGACTCCGGCCTACCAGGACCAAAGGTGTGTGTGTAGTTCTCAGAGTGTGTAGTTCTCAGAGTGTGTAGTTCTCAGAGTGTGTGTAGTTCTCAGTGTGTCTGTAGTTCTCAGAGTGTGTAGTTCTCAGAGTGTGTAGTTCTCAGAGTGTGTGTAGTTCTCAGTGTGTGTGTAGTTCTCAGAGTGTGTGTAGTTCTCAGTGTGTGTAGTTTTCAGAGTGTGTAGTTCTCAGAGTGTGTGTAGTTCTCAGTGTGTGTGTAGTTCTCAGAGTGTGTGTAGTTCTCAGAGTGTGTGTAGTTCTCAGAGTGTGTGTAGTTCTCAGTGTGTGTGTAGTTCTCAGTGTGTGTAGTTCTCAGTGTGTGTGTAGTTCTCAGTGTGTGTGTAGTTCTCAGTGTGTGTTGTTCTCAGTGTGTGTAGTTCTCAGTGTGTGTGTAGTTCTCAGTGTGTGTAGTTCTCAGTGTGTGTAGTTCTCAGTGTGTGTAGTTCTCAGTGTGTGTAGTTCTCAGTGTGTGTGTAGTTCTCAGAATGTGTAGTTCTCAGAGTGTGTAGTTCTCAGTGTGTGTGTAGTTCTCAGTGTGTGTAGTTCTCAGTGTGTGTAGTTCTCAGTGTGTGTAGTTCTCAGTGTGTGTAGTTCTCAGTGTGTGTAGTTCTCAGTGTGTGTAGTTCTCAGAGTGTGTAGTTCTCAGAGTATGTAGTTCTCAGTGTGTGTAGTTCTCAGAGTGTGTAGTTCTCAGTGTGTGTAGTTCTCAGAGTATGTAGTTCTCAGTGTGTGTAGTTCTCAGAGTGTGTAGTTCTCAGTGTGTGTAGTTCTCAGTGTGTGTAGTTCTCAGTGTGTGTAGTTCTCAGTGTGTGTGTAGTTCTCAGAATGTGTAGTTCTCAGAGTGTGTAGTTCTCAGTGTGTGTGTAGTTCTCAGTGTGTGTAGTTCTCAGTGTGTGTAGTTCTCAGTGTGTGTAGTTCTCAGTGTGTGTAGTTCTCAGTGTGTGTAGTTCTCAGTGTGTGTAGTTCTCAGAGTGTGTAGTTCTCAGAGTATGTAGTTCTCAGTGTGTGTAGTTCTCAGAGTGTGTAGTTCTCAGTGTGTGTAGTTCTCAGAGTATGTAGTTCTCAGTGTGTGTAGTTCTCAGAGTGTGTAGTTCTCAGTGTGTGTAGTTCTCAGTGTGTGTTGTTCTCAGTGTGTGTAGTTCTCAGAGTATGTAGTTCTCAGTGTGTGTAGTTCTCAGAGTGTGTAGTTCTCAGTGTGTGTAGTTCTCAGTGTGTGTTGTTCTCAGTGTGTGTAGTTCTCAGTGTGTGTAGTTCTCAGAGTGTGTAGTTCTCAGTGTGTGTGTAGTTCTCAGTGTGTGTAGTTCTCAGAGTGTGTAGTTCAGTGATAATGATGAGGAACAGCATGAACTGCAGATGTTACAGATGAGTGAGATGCAACAGAACAGAGACGTTAAACGATCTTCTAGTTGTTGTGGAAGTCAACACAATATTGCTGCTGACTTCATGCATGGCTGACTCTACCTTTAATGCAGCGTTTCACTACACAGCTGTTTCAAATGATGAACTCATCATCAAGCTTTGATCATTTGAATCAGCTGTGTAGTGCTAGGGTAAAAACCAAAACGTGCACCCAGGGGGACCCAGGTTTGGGAACCCTGCATTAATGTGACTGTTTTACTGTGTTGTAATTGATTGATTGATCTCTGTGCTGATTGATTGATTTCTGTGCTGATTGATTGATGTGCTGATTGATCTCTGTGCTGATTGATCTCTGTGCTGACTGATTGATTGATATCTGTGCGGATTGATTGATTTATTGATTTCTGTGCTGCTGTAGGGCGACGTGGGAAGAGCTGGCTTCAGTTACCCAGGACCAAGAGGACCAACGGTAAACACACACACCAGTGGAGGCTGGTGACTTGAACAATTTAGGATGGGAGACCCACGGTAGAGGCGAGGATCGCACAGAGACAAAGCAGGAATGTGAATGAGAGGGCTACTTCCAGTGTTGGGAAGGGATCACAGCAGTGATTGAATTTGGGTATGAGGGATGAGTTGAGGTGTTCAGAGGCTTGACTTCAGTGCAGAACAGGGGTTGAGGTGTTCATAGGTTTCAGTTCAGGACAGGTTCATCATGGACGGATGGTGTTGGAGAAGAGCTCAACTCTTCCACTGAGGGCAGGACAGGATCTGACTGGCAAGACAAAAACAGGAACACTACACAGTTAGACAAAAGAGATAAGAATGACTTAGTCCAAGCAAGGAGGATATCATTGATCTGTACGTGTAATAATTAGATTGTGTTAGTTGCTGGTTTATATGAAATTTATTTTAAAACTAGACTGACATGGAGGTTTCCTCTAAAGAGACAACAACTACGATTGGACAGTAGAACTCACGGGGCTGAGCTGGCTTTATGCAGGTTTGCAACTGTAGGCCTAATTAAAAATTCACTCAGTCTATGTCATCACTATTGTGTTGATTGATTAATTCCATAATTTTGGATTGAAAAGATCCAGTTAGCCAATCCAGCCCAAATTTGAATATAAACCACATTTGATCACATTCACATTTTGTCCTAACACAGGAAACGGGCTATAAATACATAACATTACCACTTCATTTGCCCTGGCCAGCGGGACAGGGAGCGTAGTGCGCTGTATGCTGCTGTTGTTACTAGCCTTTATCAGACTGACAAATCGTCTTGTTTTCATTCCATAGGCTACAGCATGTCAGATCTCTAATGTTTAGGTGTAGGCTGCTGCAACATTCATGTAAAGAGTTTTTGCTTGTGTCTGTAGGGAGTGATGTGTTAAATAAATAGGCCTATCGGAGGAAAATGGAGAGCGTGCTTTGAGCTTTGCTAGACATGCGTTGTGCCCGGCCCGCGTGACCTGTGATCTCCGTAATCTGATTGTTCAAGACACGCACAGAGCCTGCAGCACTCCGATGTGAAGGACAGAGAACCTGCAGCACTCCGGTGTGAATCACAGAGAACCTGCAGCACTCCGGTGTGAATCACAGAGAACCTGCAACACTCCGGTGTGAAGAACAGAGAACCTGCAACACTCCGCTGTGAAACCCAGAGAACCTGCAGCACTCCGGTGTGAATCACAGAGAACCTGCAACACTCCGGTGTGAATCACAGAGAACCTGCAACACTCCGGTGTGAAACCCAGAGAACCTGCAGCACTCCGGTGTGAATCACAGAGAACCTGCAGCACTCCGGTGTGAATCACAGAGAACCTGCAGCACTCCAGTGTGAATCACAGAGAACCTGCAACACTCCGGTGTGAAACCCAGAGAACCTGCAGCACTCCGGTGTGAATCACAGAGAACCTGCAACACTCCGGTGTGAATCACAGAGAACCTGCAGCACTCCGGTGTGAATCACAGGAACATCAGCAACAACACAGTAACCTACTTCGTTTTTAACTTGAAGTCAATAGGCCTACTTTTTATTAAATACACCCTTAGATTGCAATATCTACAAAGATAACATATGGAATTGTTTTTAAGATGGTCATAAAATGTATCATTGAGTCGTT
Organism: Coregonus lavaretus; assembly: GCF_964263955.1. Taxonomy (NCBI): domain Eukaryota; kingdom Metazoa; phylum Chordata; class Actinopteri; order Salmoniformes; family Salmonidae; genus Coregonus; species Coregonus lavaretus. Next base: position 49,002,328 of record NC_140006.1, on the reverse strand, counting down.
TGATTTGGAATTATAGGACCCCTGTTGGTATAAAAAAATATATAGAAAAAAAGTATTTGATAAAACATTGAATCTGGCCTTTACTGCTAAAGCCCAGAGAAACGCACTGAGTAACACATTCAGAAATGGCAAAAAAGACAGTAAAAAAAATACATCATAAGGAAAAACGTTTTGAAGTATATCTAGGAGATATAAGAAAACTTAGGGGGGAAAATCGTTTTTTTCAGACCCATGTTTGGCCACATTATTTTTGCCACAATTGAACCCCTATGCACATTTTAGCCCTTTTTACAGCCAGGTACTGGGGTTCCCTTTAGATGACTCCCTTGGAGCGTGTGTTCTTCCTTGAGAAGAATAATTGACACCTTCGTATTCGTGAGAGTTTTACCCTTTTGATATCGGTGACATATTAGTTTGTAGATCCAACGGTTCGGTCTGGACAGTCGGTTCTAGAAACGTTCCTGAATAAAGCCCTGATTATCCACATACCTGACGATAACTGACAATTGTGAGCTGATGTCTGTGGTTTCTTCCATAAAAACGCATTAACCTTTCTTTAAGTCTCACTAATGGATGATGTGATGGAAGCTGTCAAACTATCAAACTATCAAACTATCAAATCATCCTGAATTGATTTGGACATCCCAGAGAAGACAGTAGAAACCTCCATATGCTCAGCAAGTAAAGCATCGTAAAGCATGCAATTACCTCTTCAAAATATTCCTTGTAGTTGCCCTTGTTAGCTGAACTTTCCCTCTCATCGTGTCCCCTAAAAGCCAATTCTTGCCCAAAATGCAATAGTCTAGTGTCCATAAAGCTGCTTGAAAAGCTGTTTTTAAACTGTTTCTGCTTGTCATTGTGTTGCACAGTTTGAATACGCAGAGCTTCGTCCATTACGTCCATTACATGATCGATGCAGATTATTCCCAGAAGCTTGAATCTGATGTGGCCAATGAAAGGGGTTCTTCAACCGAACACCCAGAAGCTTGAATCTGATGTGGCCAATGAAAGGGGTTCTTCAACCAAACACCCAGAAGCTTGAATCTGATGTGGCCAATGAAAGGGGTTCTTCAACCGAACACCCAGAAGCTTGAATCTGATGTGGCCAATGAAAGGGGTTCTTCAACCGAACACCCAGAAGCTTGAATCTGATGTGGCCAATGAAAGGGGTTCTTCAACCGAACATCCAGAAGCTTGAATCTGATGTGGCCAATGAAAGGGGTTCTTCAACCGAACATCCAGAAGCTTGAATCTGATGTGGCCAATGAAAGGGGTTCTTCAACCGAACACCCAGTTAATCCACTACATTGTCATTAGCATTAGCTAGCCATTCTAGCTAACTGCCCTATGGTAGCTAGCTAGCTACTTTCTACTGAAGTTAAGCAAGGCAAACTGAAATAAAATGCAATAACTCGACACAAAAATAAAGTTCTAAAACCAAGAAAACAATATATAATCTACCTCCTGTAGTTTGAAGGAACTAATTTGAATTGAATAACATCATAAAAATGCTAAACTATTCCCTATCTCATCCAACAATGTCAACAACTCACCAAGCTTCTAAATTACAGGTGTATGTAGTACTAGGTTCATTCTCTGTTCCTTTGATTGGATGAACCTGTTCATACTTCGAAAGCTTTGATTGGTTGGAGGACGTCCTCCAGAAGTTGTCATGAATACCATGTAAGTCTATGGAAGGGGGTGAGAACCACGAGCCTCCTAGGTTTTGTATTGAAGTCCAATGTAGCCAGAGGAGGACGGAAACTAGCTGTCCTCCGGCTTCACCATGGTTCTACCCCCAGAGAGTGCTGTTGAGGCTACTGTAGACCAGTGTGTTTTAAATCAGGTATTTGGTGAATATATTTGAATATATTTAGTATAGTTTATTCTAAAAAAGGATAATGTTTCATTGCTTTTAATTTTTCTGAAATTCACTGAGTAGGATGGCCCTCCCCTTCCTCCTCCTCGGAGCCTCCACTGACACACTGTCTGACCCTGTGTGTATTCAGGGAGACCGTGGGGAGAAGGGTGGTCCAGGGCCCAGGGGAGGCAGAGGAGACTGTGGCCCCAAGGGAGGGCCAGGAGGAAAGGGGACCCCTGGAGAGGAGGGAGAACCAGGGCCTCAGGGAGAACCTGGACTCAGAGGACCAAGAGGAGTGGGTGGACGAGACGTACGTAGCCTACCACACACAGACACCTGCAGTACCTAAACAGTAGCCTACCACACACAGACACCTGCAGTACCTGCACAGTAGCACTCACACAGACACCTGGAGTACCTGCACAGTAGCACTCACACAGACACCTGGAGTACCTGCACAGTAGCACTCACACAGACACCTGGAGTACCTGCACAGTAGCACTCACACAGACACCTGGAGTACCTGCACAGTAGCACTCACACAGACAGTACTTCCACACCGTGTGTGAGTGTGTGTTGTAATCTGTGTATGAAAGCATCTCTTTCTCTCTACAGGGAGATCAAGGTCCTGAGGGAGACCCTGGCCTCACAGTAAGAACCACTCTGTTATCATCTCTATTATCATCTCTTTACCACTCTATTATCATCTCTTCACCACTCTATTATCATCTCTTTACCACTCTATTATCATCTCTTTACCACTCTATTATCATCTCTTTACCACTCTATTATCATCTCTTTACCACTCTATTATCATCTCTTCATCCCTCTATTATCATCTCTTCATCCCTCTATTATCATCTCTTCACCACTCTGTTATCATCTCTTTACCACTCTATTATCATCTCTTCATCCATCTATTATCATCTCTTTACCACTCTATTATCATCTCTTTACCACTCTATTATCATCTCTTTACCACTCTATTATCATCTCTTCATCCCTCTATTATCATCTCTTTACCACTCTATTATCATCTCTTTACCACTCTATTATCATCTCTTTACCACTCTATTATCATCACTCCGTCCCTCCGTCACTCCGTCCCTCCGTCCCTCCATCACTCCGTCCCTCCATCACTCCGTCCCTCCATCCCTCCGTCCCTCCATCCCTCCATCACTCCATCACTCTTTTATCATCCCTCTCAGAGAAAGGTCATGTGATGTCATGTGATGTTTTCATTGTAGGAATGTGATGTCATGAACTACATCAGAGAGACCTGCGGCTGCTGTGGTGAGTTATTCAGACACACACACAACACAGAACACGCAGGCAGGTGCAGCACATGGGGAATGTCCTCCTCAGCCAGGTGTTACATGCCTCAGACTGTGACGTGGTCAGCAGGTAATAGCCCTGAATTAACAGGGTGGAATGATGAGACGGACTACATTTAACATTTTAGTCATTTAGCAGACGCTCTTATCCAGAGTGACTTACAGTTAGTGAGTGCATACATAATTATTTTTTTTTTTCATACTGGCCCCCCATGGGAATCGAACCCACAACCCTGGCGTTGCAAACGCCACGCTCTACCAACTAAAGACAACAGTTGGTAGTGCAGTATCGGCCTTCTCCAAGATGATTTCAACGATTCACTCGTTTTCTTTTTTTGTCTTTTTATTTTATTTATTTTTTTAATGTCATTTAGCAGACGCTCTTATCCAGAGCGACTTACAGGAGCAATTAGGGTTAAGCGCCTTGCTCAAGGGCACATCGACAGATTTTTCACCTAGTCGGCTCGGGGATTAGAACCAGCGACCTTTCGGTTACTGGCACAACGCACTTAAGCACAACGCACTTAACCACTAAGCTACCTGCCGCCCCCGTCTTCTTTTCTGTTTGTTGTCAAAGTTAATTATCAAGTCACGTTACAGGTGCATTGTAGTATTAAGTATTTTTCACATTCCAAAAAATAAAGGCCTCAAGTTCAAAAAGCTGTCTCCATACATCTGCACATTCCCCTATTATCTCTCACTAATAGACAAATAAATAGTGCATATAAACTGAGGCTATTCAATCAGTATAGTAGTTAGTGTATACCAACAAAAGCTATTTGGCGTGTAAAACCGTCAAATTGAACCATAAAGGGTTACATTACATTTTACATTTTTTACATTTTAGTCATTTAGCAGACGCTCTTATCCAGAGCGACTTACAGGAGCAATAAGGGTTAAGTGCCTTGCTCAAGGGCACATCGACAGAGAATTACATTATAGAGACGTCAGTGTACTAGCAGTGTCAATTTCCATAAAGGTACAAATGACTGGAGGCCTGTTTTAAACAATGCTACAAACATCACATTATTAACCCTCAACACGTGAGGCAAGAATACCTGAATCCCAATAGCCTAGAGCTAGCTAGCGCTTAGCAAAACTAATTTTCTGCTAGCATAATGCTAGCGAACTGTTAAATGCTATTTTATTTACAAATAAACATTTTTAACACATTCTGTCTTCACATTGCATATGTGCATATATTACCTGAAGTTAACCGAGCCTTCGTTCATAGATAGTAAACCCAATAAGAGCTACAAATATTGTTGAAAAAGTATACAAAGTTTGGATGCCATCTTGTTCACTTAGCTTACTAGCAACCTAGCGAACCTCCATTACTTATAATGGGGAAAATACCAACCAGTTTTTCACTCGGTTTAAAACTCCCTTCAATTACCTTCAAACATCACCAAACTCATTGACCTCAGCGCCTTCAGAAAGGATTCACACCCCTTTACTTTTTGTTTGTTGTGTTACAGCCTGAATTTAAAATGGATTACATTTAGATGTTGTGTTACTGATCTACACCCAATACCCCATAATGTCAAAGTGGAATTATGTTTTATAGAATATTTTTGAACATTAAAAGCTGAAATGTCTTGAAAGTATTCAACACCTTTGTTATGGCAAGCCTAAATGAGTTCAGGAGTACACATGTGCACAATAAGTTGCATGGACTCATTCTGTGTTCAATAATAGTGGTTAACATGATTTTTTAATAACTACCCCATTGCTGTAACCCACACATACAATTATCTGTAAGTTCTCTCAATCGAGTAGTACATTTCAAGCACAGATTCAACCACAAAGACCAGGGAGGTTTTTCAATGCCTCGCATAGAAGGGCACCTATTGGTAGATGGGTAAAAAAAAAAAAAAACGAACGCTGAATATCCCTTTGAGCATGGTGAAGTTATTAATTACACTTTGGATGGTGTATCAATACACCCAGTCACTACAAAGATAAAGGAGTCCTTCCTAACTCAGTTGCCGGAGAGGAAGGAAACCGCTCAGGGATTTCACTATGAGGCCAATGCTGATTTTAAAACAGAGTTTAATGGCTGTGATAGGAGAAAACTGAGGATGGATCAACAACATTGTAGTTTCTCCACAATACTAACCTAGATGACAGAGTGAAAAAAAAGGAAGCCTGTACAGAATTAAATTATTCCAAAACATGAATCCTGTTTGCACTAAGGCACTTAAGTAATACTTTTAAAAAGTGGCAAAGAAATTAACTTTATATCCTGAATACAAAGCGTTATGTTTCGGGCAAATCCAACACAACACTGAGTACCACTCTTCATATTTTCAAGCATGGTGGTGGCTGCATCATGTTATGGGTATGCTTGTCATCGGTAAGGACTAGGGAGTTTTTTAGGATAAAAAGAAACGGACAATGGTGGAAAAAGCACTCAATTGTCATACTTGAGTAAAATTAAAGATACCTTAATAGAAAATGACTCAGGTAAAGTGAAAGTCACCCAGTAAAATACTACTTGAATAAAAGTCTAAAAGTATTTGGTTTTAAATATACTTAAGAATAAAAAGTAAATGGAATTGCTCAAATGTACTTAAGTATCAAAAGTAAAAGTAAAAGTATAAACCATTTCAAATTTCTTATATTAAGCAAACCAGACGGCACAATTTCCACGTTTTTTTTTTTTTTGACGGGTAGGTAGGGGCACACTCCAACACTCAGATATCATTTACAGATGAAGCATTTGTGTTTAGTGAGTCTGCCAGATCAGAGGCAGTAGGGATGACCAGGGATGTTCTCTTGATAAGTGTGTGAATTGGATCGTTTTCCTGTCAAAATATAACGAGTACTTTTGGGTGTCAGGGAAAATGTATGGAGTAAAAAGTACATTATTTTCTTTAGGAATGTAGTGAAGTAAAAGTAAAAGTTGTCAAAATATAAATAGTAAAGTACAGATACCCCAAAAAACTACTTAAGTAGTACTTTAAAGTATTTTTACTTAAGTACTTTATACCACTGGAAACGGAATACAGCTAAGAACAGGCAAAATCCTAGAGGAAAACCTGGTTCAGTCTGCTTTCCACCAGACACTGGGAGACTAGAGGAAACCCTGGTTCAGTCTGCTGTCCACCAGACACTGGGAGACTAGAGGAAACCCTGGTTCAGTCTGCTGTCCACCAGACACTGGGAGACTAGAGGAAACCCTGGTTCAGTCTGCTTTCCAACAGACACTGGGAGACTAGAGGAAACCCTGGTTCAGTCTGCTTTCCCCCAGACACTGGGAGACTAGAGGAAAACCTGGTTCAGTCTGCTGTCCACCAGACACTGGGAGACTAGAGGAAACCCTGGTTCAGTCTGCTTTCCACCAGACACTGGGAGACTAGAGGAAACCCTGGTTCAGTCTGCTTTCCACCAGACACTGGGAGACTAGAGGAAACCCTGGTTCAGTCTGCTGTCCACCAGACACTGGGAGACTAGAGGAAACCCTGGTTCAGTCTGCTGTCCACCAGACACTGGGAGACTAGAGGAAACCCTGGTTCAGTCTGCTTTCCACCAGACACTGGGAGACTAGAGGAAACCCTGGTTCAGTCTGCTGTCCAACAGACACTGGGAGACTAGAGGAAACCCTGGTTCAGTCTGCTGTCCACCAGACACTGGGAGACTAGAGGAAACCCTGGTTCAGTCTGCTGTCCACCAGACACTGGGAGACTAGAGGAAACCCTGGTTCAGTCTGCTGTCCACCAGACACTGGGAGACTAGAGGAAACCCTGGTTCAGTCTGCTGTCCACCAGACACTGGGAGACTAGAGGAAACCCTGGTTCAGTCTGCTGTCCACCAGACACTGGGAGACTAGAGGAAACCCTGGTTCGGTCTGCTGTCCACCAGACACCGGGAGACTAGAGGAAAACCTGGTTCAGTCTGCTGTCCACCAGACACTGGGAGACTAGAGGAAACCCTGGTTCAGTCTGCTGTCCACCAGACACTGGGAGACTAGAGGAAACCCTGGTTCAGTCTGCTGTCCACCAGACACTGGGAGACTAGAGGAAACCCTGGTCCAGTCTGCTTTCCACCAGACACTGGGAGACTAGAGGAAACCCTGGTTCAGTCTGCTGTCCACCAGACACTGGGAGACTAGAGGAAACCCTGGTTCAGTCTGCTTTCCACCAGACACTGGGAGACTAGAGGAAACCCTGGTCCAGTCTGCTTTCCACCAGACACTGGGAGACTAGAGGAAACCCTGGTTCAGTCTGCTGTCCACCAGACACTGGGAGACTAGAGGAAACCCTGGTTCAGTCTGCTGTCCACCAGACACTGGGAGACTAGAGGAAACCCTGGTTCAGTCTGCTGTCCACCAGACACTGGGAGACTAGAGGAAACCCTGGTTCAGTCTGCTGTCCACCAGACACTGGGAGACTAGAGGAAACCCTGGTTCAGTCTGCTGTCCACCAGACACTGGGAGACTAGAGGAAAACCTGGTTCAGTCTGCTTTCCAACAGACACTGGGAGATTAATTTACCTTTCAGCAGGACAACAACCTAAAACACAAGGCCAAATCTACATTTAGCAGACACTCTTATCCAGAGCGACTTACAGTTAGTGAGTGCATACATTTTTCATACTGGCCCCCCGTGGGAATCGAACCCACAACCCTGGCATTGCAAGCGCAATGCTCTACCAACTGAGCTACAGGAGGCTACAACTCTACACTGGAGTTGCTTACCAAGAAGACCGTGAATGTTCCTGAGTGGCCGACGATGTTTTGACTTAAATCGGCTTGAAAATCCATGGCAAGACTTGAAAATGAAAGCTCTTAGAAACTTATCCAGAAAGATTCACAGCTGTAATTGCTGCCAAAGGTGCTTCTGCAAAATATTGACTCAGGGAAGTGAATACGTATGTAAATTAGATATTTCTGTATTTCATTATCAATACATTTGCCAAAATTTCAAAAAAACATGTTTTCACTTTGTCATTATGGGGTATTGTGTATAGACGGGTGAGAGAGAAAAAATATTTCATCCATTTTGAATTCAGGCTGAAAAACAACAAAATATGGAATAAGTCAAGGGGTATGAGTACTTTCTGATGGAGCTGTTTGGTATGGACACAATTACCTAGAACTGTCCTTCAACAGTATAGAATGGCATTACAAAGTATCAACAAATGTTCCAAAATGTCTCAAAACATGTTTTCACTTCATCATTATGCGGTACATTTACATTTACATTTTAGTCATTTAGTAGACGCTCTTATCCAGAGCGACTTACAGTTAGTGCGTACATTATCCCTGTGGGAAGTGTGTATATATACTTCATGTACTGTAGTTAAACATCTTATCTCAATATATACTGCATGTACTGTGGTTAAACATCTAATCTCAATATATACTGCATGTACTGGAGTTAAACATCTTATCTCTATATATACTGCATGTACTGGAGTTAAACATCTTATCTCAATATATACTGCATGTACTGTAAACTGTAAGCTCTAAACCCTCAGAGGTAGTAATCACACCGGTGGGGAGAGGGGCATTCTTCTAACCAAACCACATGACCTTTGTTTTGGAGGTGTTCAGAGCATGAGGCGAACAAAGAAGAAGTGTTACTCGCTAAGCACCATTAACCTTTAACCTGTAACCCTGTCGTCCATGCAGACTGTGAGAAGCGGTGTGGGGCGCTGGACATCGTGTTTGTGATTGACAGCTCAGAGTCGGTGGGTCTGACCAACTTCACTCTGGAGAAGAACTTTGTCATCAACACCATCAACAGACTGGGATCTATGGCCAAGGACCCTAACTCAGAGACAGGTACACACACACACACACACACACACACACGCACGCACGCACGCACGCACGCACGCACGCACGCACGCACGCACGCACGCACGCACGCACGCACGCACGCACGCACGCACACACACACACACACACACACACACACACACACACACACACACACACACACACACACACACACACACACACACACACACACACACACACACACACACACACACACACACACACACACACACACACTCTATGGCCAAGGACCCCAACTCAGAGACAGGTACACACACACACACACACACACACACACACACACACACACACATACGCACGCTGATCACTCAAAACTATTTTTTTACACCCAGGTAACTTCTCCTGGTAGTACCGATTCTGTAGAATGTTAAGCGTCGTCCCCCCCCCCCCCCCCCCTCCCCCCTCAGGGACCAGAGTGGGCGTGGTTCAGTACAGTCATAGCGGAACCTTCCAGGCCATCCGGCTCAACGACTCCAAGATCGACTCCCTGTCTGCCTTCAAGGTATGTGAATTCGGGGCTTCAGTGTAGAGGGCTGCATTCCCTGTGGGTCCGACAGAGATCGTCACAGCACGGTCTGTATTTTTCATGCTGCGGGTGGGAGCGGGGGGGGGGGGGGGTCAAAATATTTTTGTTTTCCCGCAGATAATTTGGAAACGGTCATCTTTCTGCTTTGGATGAGCCTTTACCTTTTGTATTAAAAGCACACCTTTGTCACATTATTCACACTCAGCATTTGCTGCTTCGACTTCAGTAGCCGACCTCTCCTCTCCTCGTTGGGCCGACCTCTCCTCTCCTCGTTGGGCCGACCTCTCCTCTCCTCGTTGGGCCGACCTCTCCTCTCCTCGTTGGGCCGACCTCTCCTCTCCTCGTTGGGCCGACCTCTCCTCTCCTCGTTGGGCCGACCTCTCCTCTCCTCGTTGGGCCGACCTCTCCTCTCCTCGTTGGGCCGACCTCTCCTCTCCTCGTTGGGCCGACCTCTCCTCTCCTCGTTGGGCCGACCTCTCCTCTCCTCGTTGGGCCGACCTCTCCTCTCCTCGTTGGGCGTGGGAGATCAAGCCTAGTACCTGTCTGGTCTCACTGAAATAGAGTAGCCTGCCTATGCAGGGACGGAGAATCACTGGCAGTTCTCTTTCCAAGGAAAATAACTTAAATATGATTAGACTATAGTTTACTACAGTGTCTGTAAATGCAGTTGAAGTTGGAAGTTTACATACATTTAGGTTGGAGTCATTAAAACTCGTTTTTCAACCACTCCACAAATTTCATGTTAGCAAACTATAGTTTTGGAAAGTCGGTTAGGACATCTACTTTGTGCATGACACAAGTAATTTTTCCAACAATTGTTTACAGACAGATTATTTCACTTATATTTCACTGTATCACAATTCCAGTGGGTCAGAAGTTTATATACACTAAGTTGACTGTGCCTTTAAACAGCTTGGAAAATGCCAGAAAATGATGTCATGGCTTTAGAAGCTTCTGATAGACTAATTGACATCATTTGAGTCAATTGGAGGTGTACCTGTGGATGTATTTCAAGGCCTACCTTCAAACTCAGTGCCTCTTTGCTTGACATCATGGGAAAATCAAAAGAAATCAGCCAAGACCTCAGAAAAAAAATTGTAGACCTCCACAAGTCTGGTTCATCCTTGGGAGCAATTTCCAAACGCCTGAAGGTACTACGTTCATCTGTACAAATAATAGTATGCAAGTATAAACACCATGGGACCAAACAGCCGTCATACCGCTCAGGAAGGAGACGCGTTCTGTCTCCTAGAGATTAATGTACTTTGGTGCGAAAAGTGCAAATCAATCCCAGAACAACAGCAAAGGACCTTGTGAAGATGCTGGAGGAAACAGGTACAAAAGTATCCATATCCACAGTAAAACGAGTCCTATATCGACATAACCTGAAAGGCCACTCAGCAAGGAAGAAGCCACTGCTCCAAAACCGCCATAAAAAAGCCAGACTACGGTTTGCAACTGCACATGGGGACAAAGATCGTACTTTTTGGAGAAATGTCCTCTGGTCTGATAAAACAAAAATAGAACTGTTTGGCCATAATGACCATCATTATGTTTGGAGGAAAAAGGGGGTGCTTGCAAGCCAAAGAACACTATCCCAACCGTGAAGCACGGGGGTGGCAGCATCATGCTGTGGGGGTGCTTTGCTGCAGGAGGGACTGGTGCACTTCACAAAATAGATGGCATCATGAGGAAGGAAAAATATGTGGATATATTGAAGCAACATCTCAAGACATCAGTCAGGAAGTTAAAGCTTGGTCGCAAATGGGTCTTCCAAATGGACAATGACCCCAAGCATACTTCCAAAGTTGTGGCAAAATGGCTTAAGGACAACAAAGTCAAGGTATTGGAGTGGTCATCACAAAGCCCTGACATCAATCCTATAGAAAATGTGTGGGCAGAACTGAAAAAGCGTGTGTGAGCAAGGAGGCCTACAAACCTGATTCAGTTACACGAGCTCTGTCAGGAGGAATGGGCCAAAATTCACCCAACTTATTGTGGGAAGCTTGTGGAAGGCTACCCGAAACGTTTGACCTAAGTTAAACAATTTAAAGGCAATGCTACCAAATACTAATTGAGTGTCTGTAAACTTCTGGCCCACTGGGAATGAGTCGAGGTGCAATCAAAATGTTTTATCATAATTGAAAAGGAAAACGCGTGGACAGGCTACCATGGTGAGCGTTTCGCCCTTTACTTTTTAATAAAAATTGATTACACATTTATTTGTCCATGCCTGCAAATCGTCCTAAAAGTTAGGCTATATCCTATATGATAATCGTCCTCCTAAAAGGTAGGCTATATCCTATATGATAATCGTCCTCCTAAAAGGTAGGCTATATCCTATATGATAATCGTCCTCCTAAAAGGTAGGCTATATCCTATATGATAATCGTCCTCCTAAAAGGTAGGCTATATCCTATATGATAATCGTCCTCCTAAAAGGTAGGCTATATCCTATATGATAATCGTCCTAAAAGGTAGGCTATATCCTATATGATAATCGTCCTCCTAAAAGGTAGGCTATATCCTATATGATAATCGTCCTCCTAAAAGGTAGGCTATATCCTATATGATAATAGTCCTCCTAATAAAAGGTAGGCTATATCCTATATGATAATCGTCCTCCTAAAAGGTAGGCTATATCCTATATGATAATCGTCCTCCTAAAAGGTAGGCTATATCCTATATGATAATCGTCCTCCTAAAAGGTAGGCTATATCCTATATGATAATCGTCCTAATAAAAGGTAGGCTATATCCTATATGATAATCGTCCTCCTAAAAGGTAGGCTATATCCTATATGATAATCGTCCTCCTAAAAGGTAGGCTATATCCTATATGATAATCGTCCTACTAAAAGGTAGGCTATATCCTATATGATAATCGTCCTCCTAAAAGGTAGGCTATATCCTATATGATAATCGTCCTCCTAAAAGCTGGCTATATCCTATATGATAATCGTCCTCCTAAAAGGTAGGCTATATCCTATATGATAATCGTCCTCCTAAAAGGTAGGCTATATCCTATATGATAATCGTCCTCCTAAAAGGTAGGCTATATCCTATATGATAATCGTCCTCCTAAAAGGTAGGCTATATCCTATATGATAATCGTCCTCCTAAAAGGTAGGCTATATCCTATATGATAATCGTCCTCCTAAAAGGTAGGCTATATCCTATATGATAATCATCCTCCTAAAAGGTAGGCTATATCCTATATGATAATCGTCCTAATAAAAGGTAGGCTATATCCTATATGATAATCGTCCTCCTAAAAGGTAGACTATATCCTATATGATAATCGTCCTAATAAAAGGTAGGCTATATCCTATATGATAATCGTCCTCCTAAAAGGTAGGCTATATCCTATATGATAATCGTCCTCCTAAAAGGTAAGCTATATCCTATATGATAATCGTCCTAATAAAAGGTAGGCTATATCCTATATGATAATCGTCCTCCTAAAAGGTAGGCTATATCCTATATGATAATCGTCCTAATAAAAGGTAGGCTATATCCTATATGATAGTCGTCCTCCTAAAAGGTAGGCTATATCCTATATGATAATCGTCCTCCTAAAAGGTAGGCTATATCCTATATGATAATCGTCCTCCTAAAAGGTAGGCTATATCCTATATGATAATCGTCCTAATAAAAGGTAGGCTATATCCTATATGATAATCATCCTCCTAAAAGGTAGGCTATATCCTATATGATAATCGTCCTCCTAATAAAAGGTAGGCTATATCCTATATGATAATCGTCCTAATGAAAGGTAGGCTATATCCTATATGATAATCGTCCTAATAAAAGGTAGGCTATATCCTATATGATAATCGTCCTCCTAAAAGGTAGGCTATATCCTATATGATAATCGTCCTCCTAATAAAAGGTAGGCTATATCCTATATGATAATCGTTCTCCTAAAAGGTAGGCTATATCCTATATGATAATCGTTCTCCTAAAAGGTAGGCTATATCCTATATGATAATCGTCCTCCTAAAAGGTAGGCTATATCCTATATGATAATCGTCCTCCTAATAAAAGGTAGGCTATATCCTATATGATAATCGTCCTAATAAAAGGTAGGCTATATCCTATATGTGGTCCTCTGTAGCTCAGATGGTAGAGCACGGCGCTTGTAACGCCAAGGTAGTGGGTTCGATCCCCGGGACCACCCATACACAAAAATGTATGCACGCATGACTGTAAGTCGCTTTGGATAAAAGCGTCTGCTAAATGGCATATTAAAAAAAATATTAATATGATAATCGTCGTCCTAAAAGGTAGGCTATATCCTATATGATAATCGTCCTCCTAAAAGGTAGGCTATATCCTATATGATAATCGTCCTAATAAAAGCTAGGCTATATCCTATATGATAATCGTCCTCCTAAAAGGTAGGCTATATCCTATATGATAATCGTCCTCCTAAAAGGTAGGCTATATCCTATACGATAATCGTCCTCCTAAAAGGTAGGCTATATCCTATATGATAATCGTCCTCCTAAAAGGTAGGCTATATCCTATATGCTAATCGTCCTCCTAATAAAAGGTAGGCTATATCCTGTATGCAAAGCGTAGCTCAAGAGAAAGTGAGAGTGTCCGCTGGCTTCATTCTTGCTGCTTCCAGTTCAGTAGCCATAGCTGCGAGATCAGGTGTACGTGGTCTCACTTAAATAGATGATAGCCTATGCATGGGCGGAGAAGCACTGGCAGTTATCTTTCCAAGGAAATGTACTTCCTAATTATTATTAGGCTATAGTTTACTACAGTACATTGCCTAGAAATAAATATTGATCACCCATATTTGTCTCAGTCTGAAAATTGACCCACTCCTAAAACGTAGGCTATAAAAATAGCTCAAGAGGAAGTCTCTCCAACTGCTCTCTTCAAACTACTTATAGTAATACCGAAGGCCTAACATAATGGGCCACGTGAGAATCTCTGGGAATTTAACCTATTTCTTAGGTTAATTTGGGCGCAGAATTGCCGGGACCATTGCCGGGACCATTGCCGGGACCATGGCTGGGACCCTGGCTGGGACCATGGCTGGCAAGGGAGCTGCGTCGCATAGCCTAAAATAACATTGTTGGGTTGGGACCAGTTCTTGCGTTAACGGGTCGGACAGAAAGCCAGTGGGTTTGTTTGGGTGCGGTATGAAAAGCTGCAGGTGCGAGCAGGAGCGGAATGAAGAAATCAGTCCCACACAGACCTAATTATTAATAATAATAATAATAATAAACTATATAACAATAATATGTCTGCCTTCAAGGTAGTGGGGCAACACGCGTCTAACATTACCTGACACCTGAAGACTTGTATTAGCTCCCTGTGCTAATACCTAGGCTTTAGCTCAGCGGGCTGCACAGTCTTTTGGTGTGCAGGATCACCAGATTTTGACCTTCGAACCCAGACTGAGACATAAACACACACACACCCTCCCACACTCTGACCTGAAGACTTGCATTAACTCCCCAAGCTAATGACTAGGCTTTAGCTCAGTGGGCTAACACCCTCCCACCCTCTGCCTGTCTGTCTGTCTTCAGGATGCAGTGAAGCGTCTGGAGTGGATAGCCGGCGGGACGTGGACCCCGTCAGCGCTGAAGTACGCCTACGACCACCTGATCAAGGACAGCCGCCGAGCTAAAGCCAACGTCACCGTGGTGGTCATCACAGACGGACGGTTCGACCCCAGGGACGACGACTCACTGCTCACATACCTCTGCAGGTAACAGACCGGGGAGATGGAGCTGTATGTGTGTGTGTGTGTGTGTGTGTGTGTGTGTGTGTGTGTGTGTGTGTTGTGTGTGTGTGTGTGTGTGTGTGTGTGTGTGTGTGTGTGTGTGTGTGTGTGTGTGTGTGTGTGTGTGTGTGTGTGTGTGCGTGTGTGCGTATCGAATCGAGTGGGGACACGTTTTACCAGCTGTGTGTGCCACCTATCTGATGATCTGTGTGTGTGTCTGTGTCTGTGTGTGTCTGTGTGTGTCTCTGTGTGTGTGTGTGTGTGTGTGTGTGTATGTGTGTGTGTGTGTGTGTGTGTGTGTGTGTGTGTGTGTGTGTGTGTGTCTCTGTGTGTGTGTGTGTGTGTGTGTGTGTGTGTGTGTGTGTGTGTGTGTGTGTGTGTGTGTGTGTGTGTGTGTGTGTGTGTCTCTGTGTGTGTGTGTGTGTGTGTGTGTGTGTGTGTGTGTGTGTGTGTGTGTGTGTGTGTGTGTGTGTGTGTGTGTGTTTGTGTGTGTGTGTGTGTGTGTGAGCAGTGACCCCAGTGTGGATGTGAGTGCCATCGGTATAGGAGACATGTTTGACCAGATAGAGGAGAATGAGAGTCTGAAGAGTATAGCCTGTCAGAGAGACGGGAGGGTGCTGGGGATGAGACGCTTCGCTGATCTGGTGGCGGAGGAGTTCATCGACAAGATAGAGACCGTGCTCTGCCCAGGTACACACACACACACCTAAACCCGACATACAGTACACACACACACACACACACACACACACACACACACACACACACACACCTAAATCCTCTCTCTCTCTCTCTCTCTCTCTCGTACACATAGTACTTGTATAACAGAGACAAATGATCAATAACTTCATGATCAATAACTTCATGATCAATAACTTCATGATCAATAACTTCATGATCAATAACTTCTCTCTCTCAGACCCTGTGATCGTGTGCCCTGACCTTCCCTGTAAAACTGGTAAGATCATTCTGATTATTGAGATTTGAAGATTTTAATTCTGATGTCCCTTAACTAACCTTAACTAACCTTAACTAACCTTAACTCGTTCTCCGTACTGCCTCGATTGGCAAAAAATAACCAAATGCGCTTTGACGTGGAAAACATTTAAATCTTTACATTAACATGACAGCCCATCACCCTGAGGCTGAACAATGATAATTAAACCAGAGATTTAAAGAATTAACAAGCTAGAAAGGTAGAACGGGAATTCACAGATTGGAATGGAAGAACAACTAAGCAACGTGCTTGGTGGGTGTACCGGCGGCCATATTGGAAAGTGACCATTGGGGATGTTGATTCGTCACGTTTCATCGCCCACTATTCTCCTGCTCGGTGGGGGGCGTGGCCAGCCTGCTGGGCAGCTTAATATAACAGTTAGAACTGGCAGATACATAATATAACAGTTAGAACTGGCAGATACATAATATAACAGTTAGAACTGGCAGATACATAATATAACAGTTAGATCTGGCAGATACATAATATAACAGTTAGAACTGGCAGATACATAATATAACAGTTAAAACTGGCAGATACATAATATAACAGTTAGAACTGGCAGATACATAATATAACAGCATGAAAATACACGTAAAGGTTTAACCTTGAAAGGATTTTAAAGCTGTAAACCAGACATGTATATATATATATATAAGCCCTATAAGCCCTATCATCTCATCTCTGGTAGCAGCACAGTGTGTCATTCCAATGTGTGTGTGTGTCCCTTCAACGTGTGTGTGTGTGTGTCCCTTCAACGTGTGTGTGTGTCCCTTCAACGTGTGTGTGTGTGTGTCCCTTCAACGTGTGTGTGTGTCCCTTCAACGTGTGTGTGTGTGTCCCTTCAACGTGTGTGTGTGTGTGTCCCTTCAACGTGTGTGTGTGTCCCTTCAACGTGTGTGTGTGTCCCTTCAACGTGTGTGTGTGTCCCTTCAACGTGTGTTTGCGTATGTGTGTTTCAGAGCCAGCAGTGGCCAGCTGTGTTCAGCGCCCCGTGGACCTTGTGTTCATGCTGGACGGGTCAGAGAGGATGGGAGTGGAGAACCACCGCCGCGCCAAGGAGTTCATCGAGAACGTGGCTCGCCGCCTCACCCTGGCCAACGGCGAATCAGACGACAGGAATGCCCGCGTGGCCCTGCTGCAGTACGGCGGCCAATCAGAACAGAGGGTGGAGTTCTCGCTCACGCACAATCTGACGGTGATCGCTGATTCGCTGGCGGGGATGAGCTACATGGACTCCGCCTCTTCTCTGGGCAGCGCCATCATTCATGCTGTCAATAACCTGGTGATGTCACAGGTACATTCAGGTCCATAATTATTGGCACCCTTGATAAAGTTGAGCAAAAAACACTGTATAAAATAAATAATACAAATACTGAGCTATATTGTATTCTCAAAAATATATCTAGTTAAGATAGGGGTCAA
>NC_140006.1:48862134-48982134 GCF_964263955.1 Coregonus lavaretus | reverse complement strand
TGTACAGTTGTAGTCAAAAGTCTTGAGAATGACACAAATATTAATCTTCACAAAGTCTGCTGCCTCAGTTTTTATGATGGCAATTTGCATATACTCCAGAATGTTATGAAGAGTGATCAGATGAATTGCCAAGTCTAGGTCCAAAAGGCATGTGGCAAATAAAATTGGATTTGATTTGATTCAATTGTTGTGAAGAAGGCTTCAGGGCGCCCAAGAAAGTCCAGCAAGCGCCTGACCATCTCCTAAAGTTGATTCAGCTGCGGGATCGGGGCATCACCAGTGCAGACCTTGCTCAGGAATGGCAGCAGGCAGGTGTGAGTGCATCTGCACGCACAGTGAGGCGAATACTTTTGGAGGATGGCCTGGTGTCAAGAAGGGCAACGAGGAAGCCACTTCTCTCCAGGAAAAACATCAGGGACAGACTGATATTCTGCAAAAGGTACAGGGATTGGACAGCTGAGGACTGGGGTCATTTCCGATTGTTTGGGGCATCCGGAAAAAAGCTTGTCCGGAGAAAACAAGGTGAGCGCTACCATCAGTCCTGTGTCATGCCAACAGTAAAGCATCCTGAGACCATTCATGTGTGGGGTTGCTTCTCAGCCAAGGGAGTTGGCTCACTCACAATTTTGCCTAAGAATACAGCCATGAATAAAGAATGGTACCAACACATCCTCCGAGAGCAACTTCTCCCAACCATCCAACAACAGTTTGGTGATGAACAATGCCTTTTCCAGCATGATGGAGCACCTTGCCATAAGGCAAAAGTGATAACTAAGTGGCTCGGGGAACAAAACATCAACATTTTGGGTCCATGGCCAGGAAACTCCCCAGACCTTAATCCCATTGAGAACTTGTGGTCAATCCTCAAAAGGCGGGTGGACAAACAAAAACCCACAAATTCTGAAAACTCCAAGCATTGATTATGCAAGAATGGGCTGCCATCAGTCAGGATGTGGCCCAGAAGTTAATTGACAGCATGCCAGGGCGGATTGCAGAGGTCTTGAAAAAGAAGGGTCAACACTGCAAAATATTGACTCTTTGCATAAACTAAATGTAATTGTCAATAAAAGCCTTTGACACTTATGGAATGCTTGTAATTATACTTCAGTATACCATAGTAACATCTGACAAAAATATCTAAAAACACTGAAGCAGCAAACTTTGTAAAGACCAATACTTGTGTCATTCACAAAACTTTTGACCACGACTGTCACCCTTTTATGGTATTCTGAATTTAATATTTTTCCAGATTATGGTTGGGGGCCATCTAAAGAGCAACTTATTCAAAGAGCATCTTTCTCTGACATTGTCGGGGCAAGATATTGACATCCAGAGAGGTCCTAGGACAAGGCCCAAAATGAAGCCTGACCTAAATTTAAGGTGCTTTTGGGTGACAGCGGCAGAACCGTTGAAGCTAGAACCACAATCCAACCACAGGAACGTTCCTATGGTCCTCCCGATCTGTGCAAGCCTACCCTTGACCATGTGGAATTAACCATTTACAGTGAAAACAGGGTGTAATTCTTCTAACAGTTGACCTTGACCTCTCTCCCCATAGGAATACATTGCCTGTTGCCCTAAATTCAACCTAATGCCAATGTGGGTTGTGATTGGCATATCAAACTGTCTTCAATGACAACCCATCAGGCCACTACAAGGACTACCTGTGTTGATTTTAAGCTTCCTGGAGCAACCGGAAGTGGTTAAATTGACCCTAAACGTGGTTTTGATTTCACTCCCTGCAGTTAGTGAAAAACACTGCATTCAACACTTTGTATATCAGTCAGTTCTTAACGTAAAGACTTGAAACTCAGGATTCTGTAAAAGCGTGTCCCAAGGAGGATATATGTTTACTTTCAGCTTCCTGTAATAACAGGAAGTGCCTTCAATTGGGGTCATAGTGGCTGTTACGAAGGGTTAAAAATGTCACATCTTTCCATAATTTCATATATGTGATTAGGCAACCCTCATGAACCGGTACACATTAGAAAACCAGGTTTTTCTGAGGTTCAAGCTAAGTACAGTGGCTTGCGAAAGTATTCACCCCCCTTGGCATTTTTCCTATTTTGTTGCCTTACAACCTGGAATTAATATGG
This sequence comes from Coregonus lavaretus, assembly GCF_964263955.1. Classification (NCBI taxonomy): domain Eukaryota; kingdom Metazoa; phylum Chordata; class Actinopteri; order Salmoniformes; family Salmonidae; genus Coregonus; species Coregonus lavaretus. The sequence continues at coordinate 48,980,038 of NC_140006.1, read as the reverse complement.
ATTTTTGGGGGGTTTGTATTATTTGATTTACACAACATGCCTACCACTTTGAAGATGCAGAATATTTTTTGTGTGAGCCACCTTTTGCAGCAATTACAGCTGTAAGTCTCTTGGGGTATGTCTCTATAAGCTTGGCACATCTAGCCACTGGGATTTTTGCCCATTCTTCAAGGCAAAACTGCTCCAGCTCCTTCAAGTTGGATGGTGTACAGCAATCTTTCAGTCATACCACAGATTCTCAATTGGATTGAGGTCTGGGCTTTGACTAGGCCATTCCAAGACATTTAAATGTTTCCCCTTAAACCACTCAAGTGTTCCTTTAGCAGTATGCTTAGGGTCATTGTCCTATTTGAAGGTGAACCTCCGTCCCAGTCTCAAATCTCTGGAAGACTGAAACAGGTTTCCCTAAAAAATTTCCCTCTATTTAGCGCCATCCATCATGCCTTCAATTCTGACCAGTTTCCCAGTCCCTACCGATGAAAAACATCCTCACAGCATGATGCTGCCACCACCATGCTTAACTGTGGGGATGGTGTTCTCGGGGTGGTGAGAGGTGTTGGGTTTGCACCAGACATAGCGTTTTCCTTGATGGCCAAAAAGCTCAATTTTAGTCTCATCTGACCAGAGTACCTTCTTCCATTTGTTTGGGGAGTCTCCCACATGCCTTTTGGCAAACACCAAACATGTTTGCTTATTTTTTTCTTTAAGCAATGGATTTTTTTCTGGCCAGTCTTCCGTAAAGCCCAGCTCTGTGGAGTGTACGGCTTAAAGTGGTCCTATGGACAGATACTCCAATCTCCGCTGTGGAGCTTTGCAGCTCCTTCAGGGTTATATTTGGTCTCTTTGTTGCCTCTCTGATTAATGCCCTCCTTGCCTGGTCCGTGAGTTTTGGCTTGTCAGGTTTGTTGTGGTGCCAGATTCTTTCAATTTAAAAAAAATGGATTTAATGGTGCTCCGTGGGATGTTCAAAGTTTGAGATATTTTTTTATAGCCCAACCCTGATCTGTACTTCTCCACAACTTTGTCTCTGACCTGTTTGGAGAGCTCCTTGGTCTTCATGGTGCCGCTTGCATGGTGGTGCCACTTGCTTAGTGGTGTTGCAGACTCTGGGGCCTTTCAGAACAGGTGTATATATACTGAGATCATGTGACAGATCATGTGACACTTAGATTGCATACAGGTGGACTTTATTTAACTAATTATGTGACTCCTGACGGTAATTGGTTGCACCAGATCTTATTTAGGGGCTTCATAGCAAAGGGGGTGAATAGATATGCACGCACCACTTTTTTTTTTCACCAATTTGGACAATTTAGTGTTTTTTGTTTTAGATTCCGTCTCTCACAGTTGAAGTGTACCTATGATAAAAATTACAGACCTCTACATGCTTTGTAAGTAGGAAAACCTGCAAAATCGGCAGTGTATCAAATACTTGTTCTCCCCACTGTATTTATACTGAGATCATGTGACAGATCATGTGATACTTAGATTTCACACAGGTGGACTTTATTTAACTAATTATGTGACTTCTGAAGGTAATTGGTTGCACCAGATCTTATTTAGGGGCTTCATAGCAAAGGGGGTGAATACATATGCACACACCACTTTTCCATTATTTATTTTTTAGAATTCTTTGAAACAAGTAATTTTTTTCATTTCACTTCACCAATTTGGACTATTTTGTGTATGTCCATTCCATGCAATCCAAATAAAAATCTATTTAAATGACAGGTTGTAATGCAACAAAATAGGAAAAACGCCAAGGGCGATGAATACTTTTGCAAGGCACTGCAAGGATATTCATCAATTTCTAGTCTTTCAAGCTATTGAGGGGATTTGTCTAGCTTAAACATGTCTATGACGATGAGGGGAGATGCATATGTGAGTCTCGAGCTAATCGGACCATGGATATAAGAAGGCTTGCCCCTGAACACTTGTAACTTAACTGCACTCCTGACATCATACTTGAGTATTGAGCCAATAGCAGCATCTATATACACTGCTCAAAAAAATAAAGGGAACACTAAAATAACACATCCTAGATCTGAATGAATGAAATAATCTTATTAAATACTTTTTTCTTTATAGTTGAATGTGCTGACAACAAAATCACACAAAAAGTATCAATGGAAATCAAATGTATCAACCAATGGAGGTCTAGATTTGGAGTCACACTCAAAATTAAAGTGGAAAACCACACTACAGGCTGATCCAACTTTGATGTAATGTCCTTAAAACAAGTCAAAATGAGGCTCAGTAGTGTGTGTGGCCTCCACATGCCTGTATGACCTCCCTACAACGCCTGGGCATGATCCTGATGAAGTGGCGGATGGTCTCCTGAGGGATCTCCTCCCAGACCTGGACTAAAGCATCCGCCAACTCCTGGACAGTCTGTGGTGCAACGTGGCGTTGGTGGATGGAGCAAGACATGATTTCCCAGATGTGCTCAATTGGATTCAGGTCTGGGGAACGGGCGGGCCAGTCCATAGCATCAATGCCTTCCTCTTGCAGGAACTGCTGACATACTCCAGCCACATGAGGTCTAGCATTGTCTTGCATTAGGAGGAACCCAGGGCCAACCGCACCAGCATATGGTCTCACAAGGGGTCTGAGGATCTCATCTCTGTACCTAATGGCAGTCAGGCTACCTCTGGCGAGCACATGGAGGGCTGTGCGGCCCCCCAAAGAAATGCCACCCCACACCATGACTGACCCACCGCCAAACCGGTCATGCTGGAGGATGTTGCAGGCAGCAGAACGTTCTCCACGGCGTCTCCAGACTCTGTCACGTCTGTCACATGTGCTCAGTGTGAACCTGCTTTCATCTGTGAAGAGCACAGGGCGCCAGTGGCGAATTTGCCAATCTTGGTGTTCTCTGGCAAATGCCAAACGTCCTGCACGGTGTTGGGCTGTAAGCACAACCCCCACCTGTGGACGTCGGGCCCTCATACCACCCTCATGGAGTCTGTTTCTGACCGTTTGAGCAGACACATGCACATTTGTGGCCTGCTGGAGGTCATTTTGTAGGGCTCTGGCAGTGCTCCTCCTGCTCCTCCTTGCACAAAGGCGGAGGTAGCGGTCCTGCTGCTGGGTTGTTGCCCTCCTACGGCCTCCTCCACGTCTCCTGATGTACTGGCCTGTCTCCTGGTAGCGCCTCCATGCTCTGGACACTACGCTGACAGACACAGCAAACCTTCTTGCCACAGCTCGCATTGATGTGCCATCCTGGATGAGCTGCACTACCTGAGCCACTTGTATGGGTTGTAGACTCCGTCTCATGCTACCACTAGAGTGAAAGCACCGCCAGCATTCAAAAGTGACCAAAACATCAGCCAGGAAGCATAGGAACTGAGAAGTGGTCTGTGGTCACCACCTGCAAAACCAGTCCTTTATTGGGGGTGTCTTGCTAATTGCCTATCATTTCCACCTGTTGTCTATTCCATTTGCACAACAGCATGTGATATTTATTGTCAATCAGTGTTGCTTCCTAAGTGGACAGTTTGATTTCACAGAAGTGTGATTGACTTGGAGTTACATTGTGTTGTTTAAGTGTTCCCTTTATTTTTTTGAGCAGTGTATATACAGTGAGGGAAAAAAGTATTTGATCCCCTGCTGATTTTGTACGTTTGCCCACTGACAAAGACATGATCAGTCTATAATTTATTTTAATGGTAGGTTTATTTGAACAGTGAGAGACAGATTAACAACAAAAAAATCCAGAAAAGCATGTCAAAAATGTTATAAATTGATTTTCATTTTAATGAGGGAAATAAGTATTTGACCCCTCTGCAAAACATGACTTAGTACTTGGTGGCAAAACCCTTGTTGGCAATCACAGAGGTCAGACGTTTCTTGTAGTTGGCCACCAGGTTTTCACACATCTCAGGAGGGATTTTGTCCCACTCCTCTTTGCAGATCTTCTCCATGTCATTAAGGTTTCGAGCCTGACGTTTGGCAACTCGATCCTTCAGCTCCCTCCACAGATTTTCTATGGGATTAAGGTCTGGAGACTGGCTAGGCCAATCCAGGACCTTAATGTGCTTCTTCTTGAGCCACTCCTTTGTTGCGTTGGCCGTGTGTTTTGGGTCATTGTCATAGTGAAATACACGACCCATTTTCAATGCCCTGGCTGAGGGAAGGAGGTTCTCACCCAAGATTTGACGGTACATGGCGCCGTCCATCGTCCCTTTGATGCGGTGAAGTTGTCCTGTCCCCTTAGCAGAAAAACACCCCCAAAGCATAATGTTTCGACCTCCATGTTTGACGGTGGGGATGGTGTTCTTGGGGTCATAGGCAGCATTCCTCCTCCTCCAAACACGGCGAGTTGAGTTGATGCCAAATAACTCGATTTTGGTCTCATCTGACCACAACACTTTCACCCAGTTCTCCTCTGAATCATTCAGATGTTCATTGGCAAACTTCAGATGGGCCTGTATATGTGCTTTCTTGAGCAGGGGGACCTTGCGGGCGCTGCAGGATTTCAGTCCTTCATGGCGTATTTTGTTACCAATTGTTTTCTTGGTAACTATGGTCCCAGCTGCCTTGAGATCATTGACAAGATCCTCCCGTGTAGTTCTGTGCAGATTCCTCACCGTTCTCATGATTATTTCAACTCCACGTGGTGAGATCTTGCATGGAGCCCCAGGCCGAGGGAGGTTGACAGTTATTTTGTGTTTCTTCCATTTGCGAATAATCGCACCAACTGTTGTCATCTTCTCACCAAGCTGCTTGGCGATGGTCTTGTAGCCCATTTCAGCCTTGTGTAGGTCTACAATCTTGTCCCTGACATCCTTGGAGAGCTCTTTGGTCTTGGCCATGGTGGAGAGTTTGGAATCTGATTGATTGATTGCTTCTGTGGACAGGTGTCTTTTATACAGGTAACAAACTGAGATTAGGAGCACTCCCTTTAAGAGTGTGCTCCTAATCTCAATTTGTTACCTGTATAAAAGACACCTGGGAGCCAGAAATCTTTCTGATTGAGAGGGGGTCAAATACTTATTTCCCTAATTAAAATGCAAATAAATTTATAACATTTTTGACATGCGTTTTTCTGGATTATTTTGTTGTTATTCTGTCTCTCACTGTTCAAATAAACCTACCATTAAAATTATAGACTGAGCATTTCTTTGTCAGTGGGCAAACGTACAAAATCAGCAGGGGATCAACTACTTTTTCCCCTCACTGTATATTTTCCTTTATTATTTTCCCCTAACCCTACCACCCCTCCCCTAATTGGAGTAAACTAATGGACAACAACACTTAGGCCTCTACTTCCAGCTTATACATACTATATACATTTTACGGACACAATCTATTTTACAATAATTATATTTTATATTTTTTTGTTTTTAGTCCTGTCCTTCCTCTACTCTCAACCTCTCCCCTCTATTTCTGATGTCCATCCATTCTATTTGCCATATGTTTTTAACTGTGCTGTTTCACAAATGTTCTGAACCTATATACATTTTATGGACACAGTATATTTTACATTAGTTATATATATTTTTTTGCTAAAAGTATTATTATATTATTAATCGATTGACTATGACTTTTCAGATCACCCAGTAATGCTATCTGCAGGGTTAGCTCCAGGTAAATGTTGCAATTCTTCAGCCATTCCTGCCATTCCTGGACCTATGACCAAAAACAAGCTACATATGGACAGTACCAAAATAAATGATCTAATGACTCTGTCTCTTCGCAGCAAAATCTGCAGAGCTGGGAAGGTTGTATCCCCCATATATATATATAATATGCCATTTCGCAGACGCTTTTATCCAAAGCGACTTACAGTCACATGTGCATACATTTTTATGTATGGGTGGTCCCGGGGATCGAACCCACTACCCTGGCGTCACAAGCGCCATGCTCTACCAATTGAGCTACAGAAGACCACTATATAACATTCTATTGGTTGCAAAAATGTTGTATAACAATTGAAATTGAAAACATTTCAAGTTTTGAATCCGGCTTCGTTTTGCGTATCAGTTCATAAACCATGTGCCATGGAATTGAAAATCTCTTCCCAACTATTTTGCAATATATATGGCACAGCTGTCCATTTGTTGGTCCTTAAATGAAACTGATATACTTTTTTATCTATCACAATTTTCTTTAACCAATTATATGGTCTTTAATGCAAGGCCGACAGACAAGTTCCTTACTTTTTCCCCCTTCCACTTTCCTCTTCCATTTTTTGCTGTAATGTTCCAGAACATTCTAGTAATGACTGACATGTTCATGCGCTATGTATGGTCTGGCCCTGCAAGCTTTGTATGTTATGAATGATGCTTGGCTTAGTTCAATACTCAATTCCAGATAACCAACAGCACTGCAGCTGATTTTGTGCATAATAATAGTGTAAAACATAAGCGTCATTGTAGCGATTATTGTGACCAACATGTCTGCTGCCGTAGAAGAGGCCGTAAGTTCAGAGTTAGATATTGGGTACATGTGTGTAAATGCATGAAGACACCATATTCAAAAACACTGATGTTATTTTCGTCAAAGTGTATTGTGAATGTAACCAACAAGTCAACCTGTATTTTGTCTGATTACGAAGAACATATTTCCTGACAGTTATCACTTTGTTATTGTATGTATGACTTTCTTCAGTCAGACATAGGCATTTAGAGTTACAATGAACTCCATTAACACTTAGCCACAATGACTTGTTTTGGAGGGGAGGAAAAAAACAGTTTTTCAACATTGTGTTGGGTGTAATTACATTGATATTATATCTAGTGAACAATGGATAAGCAACAATGGGCGTGACGGAATCAGTCACTACAGGTGTGATCAAGCCTTACATCAAAGTTGCCTGAAGCTGAATGGAACGTGCTATTCCCTGACCAGTTATTCAGAAGAAAATAATAATAATATTATTATTATTATTATTATTATTATTATTATTAAAATCCTCTGTGACTGTTTTACACTCATTTACATACCAGTTAACTTACCAGTGTGGACCCAAAACAAATACATTCTACACATTTATAAACGACCTGTTTAAAGTGTTAGTACAACCATGGTGTTATTTTGATACTGAAGCTTACAAATCAAATAACCTGACACTGATCCACATCATATGGGTGGACAAAACACAACTATCCTTTTTATTAGGATGCAAACCAGTAATATGAATCACTGTTGATCCAGCCTGTTCTGATCTAATGAGATGGATGTAGGATTTTCTACGGCCTCGAATCGAGGCCTTTCCCAGTCATGAAGGATCAAGCACGAAACTAGGCCCCTCTTGGTTCTCATTGGCAAAGACTGAACTCAAATGAGGGTTAGGGCAGCCTCTCCTATAACAGCCCAGAGGTTGTAAATAAACCATTTTTAAGCTGATATAACTTGTATCATGATTGTAGGGCAGTGAAAACCGTAGCCGAATGGCTTCAGACTGAGCATTTCTCACCATTTATTTACGGAGAGCAATTTCCTTTTTATAACACGTAGTGTCATAAAGAGACACCACAACACTACATGAAGAGAGACACCACAACACTACATAAAGAGAGACACCACAACACTACATAAAGAGAGACACCACAACACTACATAAAGAGAGAGACCACAACACTACATAAAGAGAGACGCCACAACACTACATAAAGAGAGACACCACAACACTACATAAAGAGAGACACCACAACACTACATAAAGAGACACCACAACACTACATAAAGAGAGACACCACAACACTACATAAAGAGAGACACCACAACACTACATAAAGAGAGACGCCACAACACTACATAAAGAGAGACACCACAACACTACATAAAGAGAGACACCACAACACTACATAAAGAGAGACACCACAACACTACATAAAGAGAGACACCACAACACTACATAAAGAGAGACACCACAACACTACATAAAGAGACACCACAACACTACATAAAGAGAGACGCCACAACACTACATAACGAGAGACACCACAACACTACATAAAGAGAGACACCACAACACTACATAAAGAGACACCACAACACTACATAAAGAGAGACACCACAACACTACACAAAGAGAGACACCACAACACTACATAAAGAGAGACACCACAACACTACATAAAGAGAGACACCACAACACTACATAAAGAGAGACACCACAACACTACATAAAGAGAGACACCACAACACTACATAAAGAGAGACACCACAACACTACATAAAGAGAGACACCACAACACTACATAAAGAGAGACACCACAACACTACATAAAGAGACACCACAACACTACATAAAGAGAGACGCCACAACACTACATAAAGAGAGACACCACAACACTACATAAAGAGACACCACAACACTACATAAAGAGACACCACAACACTACATAAAGAGAGACACCACAACACTACATAAAGAGAGACGCCACAACACTACATAAAGAGAGACACCACAACACTACATACCAGAGAGACACCACAACACTACATAAAGAGGGACACCACAACACTACATAAAGAGAGACACCACAACACTACATAAAGAGAGACGCCACAACACTACATAGAGACACCACAACACTACATAAAGAGAGACACCACAACACTACATAAAGAGACACCACAACACTACATAAAGAGAGACGCCACAACACTACATAAAGAGAGACACCACAACACTACATAAAGAGACACCACAACACTACATAAAGAGACACCACAACACTACATAAAGAGAGACACCACAACACTACATAAAGAGAGACGCCACAACACTACATAAAGAGAGACACCACAACACTACATACCAGAGAGACACCACAACACTACATAAAGAGGGACACCACAACACTACATAAAGAGAGACACCACAACACTACATAAAGAGAGACGCCACAACACTACATAAAGAGAGACACCACAACACTACATAAAGAGAGACACCACAACACTACATAAAGAGAGACACCACAACACTACATAAAGAGACACCACAACACTACATAAAGAGAGACGCCACAACACTACATAAAGAGAGACACCACAACACTACATAAAGAGAGACACCACAACACTACATAAAGAGACACCACAACACTACATAAAGAGAGACACCACAACACTACATAAAGAGAGACGCCACAACACTACATAAAGAGAGACACCACAACACTACATAAAGAGAGACGCCACAACACTACATAAAGAGAGACACCACAACACTACATAAAGAGAGACGCCACAACACTACATAAAGAGACACCACAACACTACATAAAGAGAGACACCACAACACTACATAAAGAGAGACACCACAACACTACATAAAGAGAGACACCACAACACTACATAAAGAGACACCACAACACTACATAAAGAGAGACACCACAACACTACATAAAGAGAGAGAGACACCACAACACTACATAAAGAGAGACACCACAACACTACATAAAGAGAGACGCCACAACACTACATAAAGAGAGACGCCACAACACTACATAAAGAGAGACACCACAACACTACATAAAGAGAGACGCCACAACACTACATAAAGAGAGACACCACAACACTACATAAAGAGAGACGCCACAACACCTCATAAAGAGAGGCACCACACCACTACATAAAGAGAGACACCATAAACTACATACCAGAGAGAATCCTATAGACATCAAGAAAGCCAGTCAGTTGATTATTGACAAGTTTTTCCAACACTTTTGATAAACAGGGCAAAACAGAAATTGGCCTATAACAGTTAGGATCAGCTTGATCTCCCCCTTTAAATAAAGGACGCACCGTGGCTGCCTTCCAAGCAATGGGAACCTCCCCAGAGAGGAGAGACAGGTTAAAGGTCAGAGACTTGGCGATGATAGGGGCTGCAACCTTACAGAAGAAAGGGTCTAAACCTTCTGACCCAGATGGTTTTTTGGGGTCAAGTTTAAGGAGCTCCTTTAGCACCTCAGACTCAGTGACCGCCTGCAGGGAGAAACTTTGTAGCGGGGCAGGAGAAAAAGAGGGAGGAGCATCGGGGCTAGTCGCATTCGAAGGGCTGGGAGATGAGGAAATGGAGGCGTGGCTGAGTCAAATAGGAATCCTGACTTAATGAAGTGGTGATTAAAGAGCTCAGCCATGTGCTCCTTGTCAGTAACAACCACATCATCAACATTAAGGGACATGGGCAGCTGTGAGGAGGAGGGTTTATTCTCCAGGTCTTTCACCGTTTTCCAGAACTTCTTGGGGTTAGACCCACAGAGAGAGAACTGCTCCTTAAAGTAACTAACTTTGGCCTTCCGGATAGCCTGAGTGCACTTATTTCTAATTTGCCTGAACGAGAGCCAGCATATTGAATTCAGAATGGCGCCGGAGAAGATGGCTGCCGTTTTACAGCCCTCTAACCAATTGTACTACTATGTGTGTTTTTCCGCGTTATTTGTAATTTATTTTGCACATAATGTTTCTGCCATCGTCTCTTATAACCAAAAATAACTTCTGGATATCAGGACAGCGATTACTCACCTCGTATTGGACGAAGATTTTTTCTTCAACGAGGCGGCCGCGAAGGATATCCTACAGACACCCGACAAGGCCCAAATCCCCGTCATTCGCATGAGGAAGAGACAGAGATATCGTGGACGTAGGTCGGGGTGCCTTGTAAGGATCCGACTGCGAGCGAGTAAACTGCCGCTCCCATCAATCCTATTAGTCAATCTTCAATCATTGGAAAATAAATTGGATGACCTAAGATTACGGTTATCCTACCAACGGGACATTCAAAACTGTAATATCTTATGTTTCACCGAGTCGTGGCTGAACGACGACATGGATAACATACAGCTAGCGGGCTATACGCTACATCGGCAGGATAGAACGGCTGACTCCGGTAAGACAAGGGGTGGCGGTCTGTGTATATTTGTAAACAACAGCTGGTGCACAAAATCAAATACTAAGGAAGTCTCAAGGTTTTGCTCGCCTGAGGTAGAGTATCTTATGATAAGCTGTAGACCACACTATTTACCAAGAGAGTTTTCATCTATATTTTTCATAGCTGTCTATTTACCACCACAAACCAATGCTGACATTAAGATTGCACTGAATGAGCTGTATAAGGCCATAAGTCAACAGGAAAACGCTCATCCAGAGGCAGCGCTCCTAGTGGCCGGGGATTTTAATGCAGGGAAACTTAAATCCGTTCTACCTAATTTCTACCAGCATGTTTAATGTGCAACCAGAGGAAAAAAAACTCTAGACCACCTTTACTCCACACACAGAGACACGTACAAAGCTCTCCCTCGCCCTCCATTTGGCAAATCTGACCATAACTCTATCCTCCTGATTCCTGCTTATAAGCAAAAACTAAACCAGGAAGCACCAGTGACTCGGTTAATAAAAAAGTGGTCAGATGACGCAGATGCTAAGCTACAGGACTGTTTTGCTAGCACAGACTGGAACATGTTCCAGGATTCTTCAGATAGCATTGAGGAGTACACCACATCAGTCACTGGCTTCATCAATAAGTGCATCGATGATGTCATCCCCACAGTGACCGTACGTACATAACCCAACCAGAAGTCATGGATTACAGGAAACATCCGCACTGAGCAAAAGGGTAGAGCTGCCGCTTTCAAGGAGCAGGACTCTAACCCGGACGCTTATAAGAATTCCCGCTATGCCCTCCGACGAACCATCAAACAGGCAAAGAGTCAATACAGGACTAAGATTGAATCATACTACACCGGCTCTGACGCTCGTCGGATGTGGCAGGGCTTGAAAACTATTAGAGACTACAAAGGGAAGCACAGCCGCGAGCTGCCCAGTGACACAAGACTTCCAGACGAGCTAAACCACTTCTATGCTCGCTTCGAGGCAAGCAACACTGAAGCATGCACGAGAGCACCAGCTGTTCTGGATGACTATGTGATCACGCTCTCCGTAGCCGATGTGAGTAAGACTTTTAAGCAGGTCAACATTCACAAGGCCGCAGGGCCAGACGGATTACCAGGACGTGTACTCTGAGCATGTGCTGACCAACTGGCAAGTGTCTTCACTGAGATTTTCAACATGTCCCTGACTGAGTCTGTAATACCAACATGTTTCAAGCAGACCACCATAGTCCCCGTGCCCAAGGACTCTAAGATAACCTGCCTAAATGACTACCGACCCGTAGCACTGACGTCTGTAGCCATGAAGTGCTTTGAAAGGCTGGTCATGGCTCACATCAACACCATTATCCCAGAAACCCTAGACCCACTCCAATTTGCATACCGCCCCAACAGATCCACAGATGATGCAATCTCTATTGCACTACACACTGCCCTTTCCCACCTGGACAAGAGGAACATCTATGTGAGAATGCTATTCATTGACTACAGCTCAGCATTCAACACCATAGTGCCCTCAAAGCTCATCACTAAGCTAAGGATCCTGGGACTTAACACCTCCCTCTGCAACTGGATCCTGGACTTCCTGACGGGCCGCCCCCAGGTAGTAAGGGTAGGTAACAACACATCTGCCACACTGATCCTCAACACGGGGGCCCCTCAGGGGTGCGTGCTCAGTCCCCTCCTGTACTCCCTGTTCACCCATGACTGCATGGCCAGGCACGACTCCAACACCATCATTAAGTTTGCCGACGACACAACAGTGGTAGGCCTGATCAGACAGCCTATAGGGAGGAGGTCAGAGACCTGGCCGTGTGGTGCCAGGATAACAACCTCTCCCTCAACGTGTCCAAGACAAAGGAGATGATTGTGGACTACAGGAAAAAAAAGAGGACTGAGCACATCCCCTATTCTCATCGACGGGGCTGTAGTGGAACAGGTTGAGAGCTTCAAGTTCCTTGGTGTCCACATCACCAACGAACTATCATGGTCCAAACACACCAAGACAGTCGTGAAGAGGGCACGACAAAGCCTATTCCCCCTCAGGAGACTGAAAAGATTTGGCATGGGTCCTCAGATCCTCAAAAAATTCTACAGCTGCACCATCGAGAGCATCCTGACTGGTTGCATCACCGCCTGGTATGGCCCAGTACATCACTGGGGCCAAGCTTCCTGCCATCCAGGACCTCTATACCAGGCGGTGTCAGAGGAAGGCCCTCAAAATTGTCAAAGACTCCAGCCACCTTAGTCATAGACTGTTCTCTCTGCTACCGCACGGCAAGCGGTACCGGAGTGCCAAGTCTAGGTCCAAAAGACTTCTCAACAGCTTCTACCCCCAAGCCATAAGACTCCTGAATAGCTAATCATGGCTACCCGGACTATTTTCACTGCCCCCCCACCCCATATTTTTACGCTGCTGCTACTCTGTTAATTATTTATGCATAATCACTTTAACTCTACCCACATGTACATATTACTTCAACTACCTCAACTAGCCGGTGCCCCCGCACATTGACTCTGCACCGGTACCCCCCCGTATATAGCCTCCCTACTGTTATTTTATTTTACTTCTGCTCTTTTTTTCTCAACACTTTTTTTGTTGTTTTATTCTACTTTTTTATTAAAAATAAATGCACTGTTGGTTAAGGGCTGTAAGTAAGCATTTCACTGTAATAATAATAATAATATAATATGCATTTTAGCAGACGCTTTTATCCAAAGCGACTTACAGTCGTGCGTGCATACATTTTTTGTGTATGGGTGGTCCCAGGGATCGAACCCACTACCTTGGCGTTACAAGCGCCGTGCTCTACCAGCTGAGCTACAGAGGACCACAATGTCTGCACCTGTTGTATTCGGCGCATGTGGCCAATACAATTTGATTTGATTTGATATAAGTACAGTAGAGTCGGGAGGTAGAATCAGGGTTCATCTATTCAACAGTTTTATGGTTTACCCTTATGAAAAATTCCCATTAGATTCCCATAGGATTATCTTTGGAAAACTCCCATAGGATTCTCAGTGGAAATAACCCATAGGATTCTCATTGGAAATATCCCATAGGATTCTCATTGGAAATATCCCATAGGATTCTCATTGGAAATATACCATTGGATTCTCATTGGAAAAATCCCATAGGATTCTCATTGGAAAAATCCCATAGGATTCTCATTGGAAATATCCCATTGGATTCTCATTGGAAAAATCCCATTGGATTCTCATTGGAAATATCCCATTGGATTCTCATTGGAAAAATCCCATTGGATTCTCATTGGAAATATCCCATTGGATTCTCATTGGAAATATCCCATAGGATTCTCATTGGAAACATCCCATTGGATTCTCATTGGAAATATCCCATAGGATTCTCATTGGAAATATCCCATAGGATTCTCATTGGAAAAATCCCATAGGATTCTCATTGGAAATATCCCATTGGATTCTCATTGGAAAAATCCCATTGGATTCTCATTGGAAATATCCCATTGGATTCCCATAGGATTATCTTTGGAAAACTCCCATAGGATTCTCAGTGGAAATAACCCATAGGATTCTCATTGGAAATATCCCATAGGATTCTCATTGGAAATATCCCATAGGATTCTCATTGGAAATATCCCATAGGATTCTCATTGGAAATATACCATTGGATTCTCATTGGAAAAATCCCATAGGATTCTCATTGGAAAAATCCCATAGGATTCTCATTGGAAATATCCCATTGGATTCTCATTGGAAAAATCCCATTGGATTCTCATTGGAAATATCCCATTGGATTCTCATTGGAAAAATCCCATTGGATTCTCATTGGAAATATCCCATTGGATTCTCATTGGAAATATCCCATAGGATTCTCATTGGAAACATCCCATTGGATTCTCATTGGAAATATCCCATAGGATTCTCATTGGAAATATCCCATAGGATTCTCATTGGAAAAATCCCATAGGATTCTCATTGGAAATATCCCATTGGATTCTCATTGGAAAAATCCCATTGGATTCTCATTGGAAATATCCCATTGGATTCCCATAGGATTATCTTTGGAAAACTCCCATAGGATTCTCAGTGGAAATAACCCATAGGATTCTCATTGGAAATATCCCATAGGATTCTCATTGGAAATATCCCATAGGATTCTCATTGGAAATATCCCATAGGATTCTCATTGGAAATATACCATTGGATTCTCATTGGAAAAATCCCATAGGATTCTCATTGGAAAAATCCCATAGGATTCTCATTGGAAATATCCCATTGGATTCTCATTGGAAAAATCCCATTGGATTCTCATTGGAAATATCCCATTGGATTCTCATTGGAAAAATCCCATTGGATTCTCATTGGAAATATCCCATTGGATTCTCATTGGAAATATCCCATTGGATTCTCATTGGAAATATCCCATTAGATTCCCATAGGATTATCTTTGGAAAACTCCCATAGGATTCTCAGTGGAAATAACCCATAGGATTCTCATTGGAAATATCCCATAGGATTCTCATTGGAAATATCCCATAGGATTCTCATTGGAAATATCCCATAGGATTCTCATTGGAAATATACCATTGGATTCTCATTGGAAAAATCCCATAGGATTCTCATTGGAAAAATCCCATAGGATTCTCATTGGAAATATCCCATTGGATTCTCATTGGAAAAATCCCATTGGATTCTCATTGGAAATATCCCATTGGATTCTCATTGGAAAAATCCCATTGGATTCTCATTGGAAATATCCCATTGGATTCTCATTGGAAATATCCCATAGGATTCTCATTGGAAACATCCCATTGGATTCTCATTGGAAATATCCCATAGGATTCTCATTGGAAATATCCCATAGGATTCTCATTGGAAAAATCCCATAGGATTCTCATTGGAAATATCCCATTGGATTCTCATTGGAAAAATCCCATTGGATTCTCATTGGAAATATCCCATTGGATTCTCATTGGAAAAATCCCATAAGATTCTCATTGGAAATATCCCATTGGATTCTCATTGGAAAAATCCCATTGGATTCTCATTGGAAATATCCCATTGGATTCTCATTGGAAATATCCCATAGGATTCTCATTGGAAATATACCATTGGATTCTCATTGGAAAAATCCCATAGGATTCTCATTGGAAAAATCCCATAGGATTCTCATTGGAAATATCCCATTGGATTCTCATTGGAAAAATCCCATTGGATTCTCATTGGAAATATCCCATTGGATTCTCATTGGAAAAATCCCATTGGATTCTCATTGGAAATATCCCATTGGATTCTCATTGGAAATATCCCATAGGATTCTCATTGGAAACATCCCATTGGATTCTCATTGGAAATATCCCATAGGATTCTCATTGGAAATATCCCATAGGATTCTCATTGGAAAAATCCCATAGGATTCTCATTGGAAATATCCCATTGGATTCTCATTGGAAAAATCCCATTGGATTCTCATTGGAAATATCCCATTGGATTCTCATTGGAAAAATCCCATAAGATTCTCATTGGAAATATCCCATTGGATTCTCATTGGAAAAATCCCATTGGATTCTCATTGGAAATATCCCATTGGATTCTCATTGGAAATATCCCATTGGATTCTCATTGGAAATATCCCATTGGATTCTCATTGGAAATATCCCATTGGATTCTCATTGGAAATATCCCATTGGATTCTCATTGGAAATATCCCATTGGATTCTCATTGGAAATATCCCATTGGATTCTCAAAACATCTCTGGACATGACTTCAGTTGGGTGACAACGTCCTTTAGCTTGTAGGCCATAGGAGTCCTTATTGAGTTCCTTGTCCACCCCCTCAAAACATCTCTGGACGAGCTGAAAGTAAAATTAAACACTAACATTAATAATGACATCATTTGAATCTAGGGGTCTCCATCAAAACTGGAATAAAAAACGTATGTAACAATGTTAAGACATGCTAACAACAGCGAGCACTTTGTTGCTTGACAAAGCTGGCTTTGACACAGAATCTTGAACGATGTTTGATTTCCTGCCCGACGCGGAGGACACGCCATCTCCTCCCTGGTGAAGAGCGCCTCCATCAGGGCTCGAAGAGCGCCTCCATCAGGGCTCGAAGAGCGCCTCCATCAGGGCTCGTGTCATCCTTTTGAAGCTTGTTTTGTTGATCAGTGACATGTTCTCCTTGGCCACCTGAACACAGAAGCCCAGATCAACCTAGAATTGAAGGGACAGATCACAGGTTGTTATTTTCTTCCCATAAACTCATGAGCTCTATAGTGATCTGTTATGTTAGTAACAGGACAGCTCTGAAGTAGCTCTGGAAAAATGTTTGCATTGTTGCATTTAAAAAAAAATTGGGTTCAGTTAAGTTTCACATTGCCAATTTAGAAACGAGCCATACTCTCTGAACAAATGTGATCGAACAAGTGAAATGATTAGACTTACCAAGTCCTCTCTCTTTGAAACCTCTGGCACACACCAGCTGCTCTGGTTTTTTGTTTTTAACTGATGTGCTTGCTTTGATGAAAAAAATTAACAAGATAAACATTTTGATTATTAATTGGACTATCAATATGTTTAGGGATCATTAATACAGGTTGCAAAGGTTTCTAAACACACCTCTTGGTTGGTCTCCCACAAGCAGCCTTCTGTCTACACTATACTACACTATACTACACTATACTACACTATACTACACTATACTACACTATACTACACTATACTACACTATACTACACTATACTACACTATACTTGGCATCATTTAATTTCAGGCAGAATTTGCAGATACGGACCCTGATGAATACCCCATATGAAAAACCATTATTTGCCAGATCAAGCCTTTCTATTGGTGGTGCTATTGTTCTCATCATATGTTTTTTGTTTTACGATTCTATCTGTCATGGCTCTGCAAGGGCTGCTTACGTTGCTCTGTGCATTGATGCCAAACTCTAACCTGCCTACCACAAAGTACCTGTTCACAATTTTTTTCAAAGTACAGTGCATTTGGAAAGTATTCAGACCCAGAGCTAGGTGGTGAGCATCAGTCAGCTAGGTGGTGAGCAGCAGTCAGCTGAGTCAGCTAGGTTGGGAGCAGCAGTCAGCTAGGTGGTGAGCAGCAGTCAGCTAGGTGGTGAGCAGCAGGCAGCTAGGTGGCGAGCAGCAGTCAGCTAGGTGGTGAGCAGCAGGCAGCTAGGTGGCGAGCAGCAGTCAGCTAGGTGGTGAGCAGCAGGCAGCTAGGTGGCGAGCAGCAGTCAGCTAGGTGGTGAGCAGCAGGAAGCTAGGTGGCGAGCAGCAGTCAGCTAGGTGGTGAGCAGCAGTCAGCTAGGTGGTGAGCAGCAGTCAGCTAGGTGGTGAGCAGCAGTCAGCTAGGTGGCGAGCAACAGTCAGCTAGGTGGCGAGCAGCAGTCAGCTAGGTGGGGAGCAGCAGTCAGCTAGGTGGTGAGCAGCAGTCAGCTAGGTGGTGAGCAGCAGTCAGCTAGGTGGTGAGCAGCAGGCAGCTAGGTGGTTAGCAGCAGTCAGCTGAGTCAGCTAGGTGGTGAGCAGCAGTCAGCTAGGTGGGGAGCAGCAGTCAGCTAGGTGGCGAGCAGCAGGCAACTAGGTGGTGAGCAGCAGTCAGCTAGGTGGTGAGCAGCAGTCAGCTAGGTGGGGAGCAGCAGTCAGCTAGGTGGGGAGCAGCAGGCAGCTAGGTGGTGAGCAGCATTCAGCTAGGTGGTGAGCAGCAGGCAGCTAGGTGGGGAGCAGCAGGCAGCTAGGTGGTGAGCAACAGTCAGCTAGGTGGTGAGCAGCAGTCAGCTGAGTCAGCTAGGTGGGGAGCAGCAGTCAGCTAGGTGGTGAGCAGCAGTCAGCTAGGTGGTGAGCAGCAGTCAGCTAGGTGGTGAGCAGCAGTCAGCTGAGTCAGCTAGGTGGTTAGCAGCAGTCAGCTGAGTCAGCTAGGTGGGGAGCAGCAGGCAGCTAGGTGGTGAGCAGCAGTCAGCTAGGTGGTGAGCAGCAGTCAGCTGAGTCAGCTAGGTGGTTAGCAGCAGTCAGCTGAGTCAGCTAGGTGGTGAGCAGCAGGCAGCTAGGTGGTGAGCAGCAGGCAGCTAGGTGGTGAGCAGCAGGCAGCTAGGTGGCGAGCAGCAGTCAGCTGAGTCAGCTAGGTGGTTAGCAGCAGTCAGCTGAGTCAGCTAGGTGGTGAGCAGCAGGCAGCTAGGTGGTGAGCAGCAGGCAGCTAGGTGGTGAGCAGCAGGCAGCTAGGTGGTGAGCAGCAGTCAGCTAGGTGGTGAGCAGCAGTCAGCTAGGTGGGGAGCAGCAGGCAGCTAGGTGGGGAGCAGCAGTCAGCTAGGTGGGGAGAAGCAGTCAGCTAGGTGGTGAGCAGCAGTCAGCTAGGTGGTGAGCAGCAGTCAGCTAGGTGGTGAGCAGCAGGCAGCTAGGTGGCGAGCAGCAGTCAGCTAGGTGGTGAGCAGCAGGCAGCTAGGTGGCGAGCAGCAGTCAGCTAGGTGGTGAGCAGCAGGCAGCTAGGTGGCGAGCAGCAGGCAGCTAGGTGGCGAGCAGCAGGCAGCTAGGTGGTGTGCAGCAGTCAGCTTAGTCAGCTAGGTGGGGAGCAGCAGTCAGCTAGGTGGGGAGCAGCAGTCAGCTAGGTGGTGAGCAGCAGTCAGCTAGGTGGTGAGCAGCAGTCAGCTAGGTGGTGAGCAGCAGGCAGCTAGGTGGCGAGCAGCAGTCAGCTAGGTGGTGAACAGCAGGCAGCTAGGTGGCGAGCAGCAGTCAGCTAGGTGGTGAGCAGCAGGCAGCTAGGTGGCGAGCAGCAGTCAGCTAGGTGGAGAGCAGCAGGCAGCTAGGTGGCGAGCAGCAGTCAGCTAGGTGGTGAGCAGCAGGCAGCTAGGTGGCGAGCAGCAGTCAGCTAGGTGGTGAGCAGCAGGCAGCTAGGTGGCGAGCAGCAGTCAGCTAGGTGGTGAGCAGCAGTCAGCTAGGTGGCGAGCAGCAGGCAGCTAGGTGATGAGCAGCAGTCAGCTAGGTGGGGAGCAGCAGTCGGCTAGGTGGTGAGCAGCAGTCAGCTAGGTGGTGAGCAGCAGTCAGCTAGGTGGTGAGCAGCAGGCAGCTAGGTGGGGAGCAGCAGTCAGCTAGGTGGTGAGCAGCAGTCAGCTAGGTGGTGAGCAGCAGGCAGCTAGGTGGCGAGCAGCAGTCAGCTAGGTGGCGAGCAGCAGTCATCTGAGTCAGCTAGGTGGTGAGCAGCAGTCAGCTAGGTGGTGAGCAGCAGGCAGCTAGGTGGTGAGCAGCAGTCAGCTAGGTGGTGAGCAGCAGTCAGCTGAGTCAGCTAGGTGGTTAGCAGCAGTCAGCTGAGTCAGCTAGGTGGTGAGCAGCAGGCAGCTAGGTGGTGAGCAGCAGGCAGCTAGGTGGTGAGCAGCAGGTAGCTAGGTGGCGAGCAGCAGTCAGCTGAGTCAGCTAGGTGGTGAGCAGCAGGCAGCTAGGTGGTGAGCAGCAGGCAGCTAGGTGGTGAGCAGCAGGCAGCTAGGTGGTGAGCAGCAGTCAGCTAGGTGGTGAGCAGCAGTCAGCTAGGTGGGGAGCAGCAGGCAGCTAGGTGGTGTGCAGCAGTCAGCTTAGTCAGCTAGGTGGGGAGCAGCAGTCAGCTAGGTGGGGAGCAGCAGTCAGCTAGGTGGTGAGCAGCAGTCAGCTAGGTGGTGAGCAGCAGTCAGCTAGGTGGTGAGCAGCAGGCAGCTAGGTGGCGAGCAGCAGTCAGCTAGGTGGTGAACAGCAGGCAGCTAGGTGGCGAGCAGCAGTCAGCTAGGTGGTGAGCAGCAGGCAGCTAGGTGGCGAGCAGCAGTCAGCTAGGTGGAGAGCAGCAGGCAGCTAGGTGGCGAGCAGCAGTCAGCTAGGTGGTGAGCAGCAGGCAGCTAGGTGGCGAGCAGCAGTCAGCTAGGTGGTGAGCAGCAGGCAGCTAGGTGGCGAGCAGCAGTCAGCTAGGTGGTGAGCAGCAGGCAGCTAGGTGGCGAGCAGCAGTCAGCTAGGTGGTGAGCAGCAGGCAGCTAGGTGGCGAGCAGCAGTCAGCTAGGTGGTGAGCAGCAGGCAGCTAGGTGGCGAGCAGCAGTCAGCTAGGTGGTGAGCAGCAGGCAGCTAGGTGATGAGCAGCAGTCAGCTAGGTGGGGAGCAGCAGGCAGCTAGGTGGTGAGCAGCAGTCAGCTAGGTGGTGAGCAGCAGTCAGCTAGGTGGTGAGCAGCAGGCAGCTAGGTGGGGAGCAGCAGTCAGCTAGGTGGTGAGCAGCAGTCAGCTAGGTGGTGAAAAGCAGGCAGCTAGGTGGCGAGCAGCAGTCAGCTAGGTGGCGAGCAGCAGTCAGCTGAGTCAGCTAGGTGGTGAGCAGCAGTCAGCTAGGTGGTGAGCAGCAGGCAGCTAGGTGGTGAGCAGCAGTCAGCTAGGTGGTGAGCAGCAGTCAGCTGAATCAGCTAGGTGGTTAGCAGCAGTCAGCTGAGTCAGCTAGGTGGTGAGCAGCAGTCAGCTGAGTCAGCTAGGTGGTTAGCAGCAGTCAGCTGAGTCAGCTAGGTGGTGAGCATCAGGCAGCTAGGTGGTGAGCAGCAGGCAGCTAGGTGGTGAGCAGCAGGTAGCTAGGTGGCGAGCATTAGTCAGCTGAGTCAGCTAGGTGGTTAGCAGCAGTCAGCTGAGTCAGCTAGGTGGTGAGCAGCATGCAGCTAGGTGGTGAGCAGCAGGCAGCTAGGTGGTGAGCAGCAGGCAGCTAGGTGGTGAGCAGCAGGCAGCTAGGTGGTGAGCAGCAGTCAGCTAGGTGGTGAGCAGCAGTCAGCTAGGTGGGGAGCAGCAGGCAGCTAGGTGGTGTGCAGCAGTCAGCTTAGTCAGCTAGGTGGGGAGCAGCAGGCAGCTAGGTGGCGAGCAGCAGTCAGCTAGGTGGTGAGCAGCAGGCAGCTAGGTGGCGAGCAGCAGTCAGCTAGGTGGTGAGCAGCAGGCAGCTAGGTGGCGAGCAGCAGTCAGCTAGGTGGTGAGCAGCAGGCAGCTAGGTGATGAGCAGCAGTCAGCTAGGTGGGGAGCAGCAGGCAGCTAGGTGGTGAGCAGCAGTCAGCTAGGTGGTGAGCAGCAGTCAGCTAGGTGGTGAGCAGCAGGCAGCTAGGTGGGGAGCAGCAGTCAGCTAGGTGGTGAGCAGCAGTCAGCTAGGTGGTGAGCAGCAGGCAGCTAGGTGGCGAGCAGCAGTCAGCTAGGTGGCGAGCAGCAGTCAGCTGAGTCAGCTAGGTGGTGAGCAGCAGTCAGCTAGGTGGTGAGCAGCAGGCAGCTAGGTGGTGAGCAGCAGTCAGCTAGGTGGTGAGCAGCAGTCAGCTGAGTCAGCTAGGTGGTTAGCAGCAGTCAGCTGAGTCAGCTAGGTGGTGAGCAGCAGTCAGCTGAGTCAGCTAGGTGGTTAGCAGCAGTCAGCTGAGTCAGCTAGGTGGTGAGCATCAGGCAGCTAGGTGGTGAGCAGCAGGCAGCTAGGTGGTGAGCAGCAGGTAGCTAGGTGGCGAGCAGCAGTCAGCTGAGTCAGCTAGGTGGTTAGCAGCAGTCAGCTGAGTCAGCTAGGTGGTGAGCAGCAGGCAGCTAGGTGGTGAGCAGCAGGCAGCTAGGTGGTGAGCAGCAGGCAGCTAGGTGGTGAGCAGCAGTCAGCTAGGTGGTGAGCAGCAGTCAGCTAGGTGGGGAGCAGCAGGCAGCTAGGTGGTGTGCAGCAGTCAGCTTAGTCAGCTAGGTGGGGAGCAGCAGTCAGCTAGGTGGGGAGCAGCAGTCAGCTAGGTGGTGAGCAGCAGTCAGCTAGGTGGTGAGCAGCAGTCAGCTAGGTGGTGAGCAGCAGGCAGCTAGGTGGCGAGCAGCAGTCAGCTAGGTGGTGAGCAGCAGGCAGCTAGGTGGCGAGCAGCAGTCAGCTAGGTGGTGAGCAGCAGGCAGCTAGGTGGCGAGCAGCAGTCAGCTAGGTGGCGAGCAGCAGGCAGCTAGGTGGCGAGCAGCAGTCAGCTAGGTGGTGAGCAGCAGGCAGCTAGGTGATGAGCAGCAGTCAGCTAGGTGGGGAGCAGCAGTCAGCTAGGTGGTGAGCAGCAGTCAGCTAGGTGGTGAGCAGCAGTCAGCTAGGTGGTGAGCAGCAGGCAGCTAGGTGGGGAGCAGCAGTCAGCTAGGTGGTGAGCAGCAGTCAGCTAGGTGGTGAGCAGCAGGCAGCTAGGTGGCGAGCAGCAGTCAGCTAGGTGGCGAGCAGCAGTCAGCTGAGTCAGCTAGGTGGTGAGCAGCAGTCAGCTAGGTGGTGAGCAGCAGGCAACTAGGTGGTGAGCAGCAGTCAGCTAGGTGGTGAGCAGCAGTCAGCTAGGTGTTGAGCAGCAGTCAGCTAGGTGATGAGCAGCAGTCGGCTGAGTCAGCTAGGTGGTGAGCAGCAGTCAGCTAGGTGGTGAGCAGCAGGCAGCTAGGTGGTGAGCAGCAGTCAGCTAGGTGGTGAGCAGCAGTCAGCTAGGTGGTGAACAGCAGTCAGCTAGGTGGCGAGCAGCAGTCAGCTAGGTGGGGAGCAGCAGTCAGCTAGGTGGTGAGCAGCAGTCAGCTAGGTGGGGAGCAGCAGTCCGCTAGGTGGTGATCAGCAGTCCGCTAGGTGGTGAGCAGCAGTCAGCTAGGTGGTGAGCAGCAGGCAGCTAGGTGGCGAGCAGCAGTCAGCTGAGTCAGCTAGGTGGTTAGCAGCAGTCAGCTGAGTCAGCTAGGTGGTGAGCAGCAGGCAGCTAGGTGGTGAGCAGCAGGCAGCTAAGTGGTGAGCAGCAGGCAGCTAGGTGGTGAGCAGCAGTCAGCTAGGTGGGGAGCAGCAGGCAGCTAGGTGGTGAGCAGCAGTCAGCTGAGTCAGCTAGGTTGAGAGCAGCAGTCAGCTAGGTGGGGAGAAGCAGTCAGCTAGGTGGTGAGCAGCAGTCAGCTAGGTGGTGAGCAGCAGTCAGCTAGGTGGTGAGCAGCAGGTAGCTAGGTGGCGAGCAGCAGTCAGCTAGGTGGTGAGCAGAAGGCAGCTAGGTGGCGAGCAGCAGTCAGCTAGGTGGTGAGCAGCAGGCAGCTAGGTGGCGAGCAGCAGTCAGCTAGGTGGTTAGCATTAGGCAGCTAGGTGGTGAGCAGCAGTCAGCTAGGTGGTGAGCAGCAGGCAGCTAGGTGATGAGCAGCATTCAGCTAGGTGGGGAGCAGCAGTCAGCTAGGTGGTGAGCAGCAGTCAGCTAGGTGGTGAGCAGCAGTCAGCTAGGTGGTGAGCAGCAGGCAGCTAGGTGGGGAGTAGCAGTCAGCTAGGTGGTGAGCAGCAGTCAGCTAGGTGGTGAGCAGCAGGCAGCTAGGTGGCGAGCAGCAGTCAGCTAGGTGGCGAGCAGCAGTCAGCTGAGTCAGCTAGGTGGTGAGCAGCAGTCAGCTAGGTGGTGAGCAGCAGGCAGCTAGGTGGTGAGCAGCAGTCAGTTAGGTGGTGAGCAGCAGTCAGCTAGGTGGTGAGCAGCAGTCAGCTAGGTGGTGAGCAGCAGTCAGCTGAGTCAGCTAGGTGGTTAGCAGCAGTCAGCTGAGTCAGCTAGGTGGTGAGCAGCAGGCAGCTAGGTGGTGAGCAGCAGGCAGCTAGGTGGTGAGCAGCAGGTAGCTAGGTGGCGAGCAGCAGTCAGCTGAGTCAGCTAGGTGGTGAGCAGCAGGCAGCTAGGTGGTGAGCAGCAGGCAGCTAGGTGGTGAGCAGCAGGCAGCTAGGTGGTGAGCAGCAGTCAGCTAGGTGGTGAGCAGCAGTCAGCTAGGTGGGGAGCAGCAGGCAGCTAGGTGGTGTGCAGCAGTCAGCTTAGTCAGCTAGGTGGGGAGCAGCAGTCAGCTAGGTGGGGAGCAATAGTCAGCTAGGTGGTGAGCAGCAGTCAGCTAGGTGGTGAGCAGCAGTCAGCTAGGTGGTGAGCAGCAGGCAGCTAGGTGGTGAGCAGCAGTCAGCTAGGTGGTGAGCAGCAGGCAGCTAGGTGCCGAGCAGCAGTCAGCTAGGTGGTGAGCAGCAGGCAGCTAGGTGGCGAGCAGCAGTCAGCTTGGTGGAGAGCAGCAGGCAGCTAGGTGGCGAGCAGCAGTCAGCTAGGTGGTGAGCAGCAGGCAGCTAGGTGATGAGCAGCAGTCAGCTAGGTGGGGAGTAGCAGTCAGCTAGGTGGTGAGCAGCAGTCAGCTAGTTTGTGAGCAGCAGTCAGCTAGGTGGTGAGCAGCAGGCAGCTAGGTGGGGAGCAGCAGTCAGCTAGGTGGTGAGCAGCAGTCAGCTAGGTGGTGAGCAGCAGGCAGCTAGGTGGCGAGCAGCAGTCAGCTAGGTGGCGAGCAGCAGTCAGCTGAGTCAGCTAGGTGGTGATTAGCAGTCAGCTAGGTGGTGAGCAGCAGGCAACTAGGTGGTGAGCAGCAGTCAGCTAAGTGGTGAGCAGCAGTCAGCTAGGTGGTGAGCAGCAGGCAGCTAGGTGGTTAGCAGCAGTCAGCTGAGTCAGCTAGGTGGTGATCAGCAGTCAGCTAGGTGGGGAGCAGCAGTCAGCTAGGTGGCGAGCAGCAGGCAGCTAGGTGGTGAGCAGCAGTCAGCTAGGTGGTGAGCAGCAGTCAGCTAGGTGATGAGCAGCAGTCAGCTAGGTGGTGAGCAGCAGGCAGCTAGGTGGTTAGCAGCAGTCAGCTGAGTCAGCTAGGTGGTGAGCAGCAGTCAGCTAGGTGGGGAGCAGCAGGCAGCTAGGTGGTGAGCAGCAGGCAGCTAGGTGGTGAGCAGCAGTCAGCTAGGTGGTGAGCAGCAGTCAGCTAGGTGGGGAGCAGCAGGCAGCTAGGTGGTGAGCAGCAGACAGCTGAGTCAGCTAGGTGGGTAGCAGCAGTCAGCTAGGTGGGGAGCAGCAGTCAGCTAGGTGGTGAGCAGCAGTCAGCTAGGTGGTGAGCAGCAGTCAGCTAGGTGGTGAGCAGCAGGCAGCTAGGTGGCGAGCAGCAGTCAGCTAGGTGGCGAGCAGCAGTCAGCTAGGTGGTGAGCAGCAGGCAGCTAGGTGGTGAGCAGCAGGCAGCTAGGTGGTGAGCAGCAGGCAGCTAGGTGGTGAGCAGCAGTTAGCTAGGTGGTGAGCAGCAGTCAGCTGAGTCAGCTAGGTGGGGAGCAGCAGTCAGCTAGGTGGGGAGAAGCAGTCAGCTAGGTGGTGAGCAGCAGTCAGCTAGGTGGTGAGCAGCAGTCAGCTAGGTGGTGAGCAGCAGGCAGCTAGGTGGCGAGCAGCAGTCAGCTAGGTGGTGAGCAGCAGGCAGCTAGGTGGCGAGCAGCAGTCAGCTAGGTGGTGAGCAGCAGGCAGCTAGGTGGCGAGCAGCAGGCAGCTAGGTGGCGAGCAGCAGGCAGCTAGGTGGTGTGCAGCAGTCAGCTTAGTCAGCTAGGTGGGGAGCAGCAGTCAGCTAGGTGGGGAGCAGCAGTCAGCTAGGTGGTGAGCAGCAGTCAGCTAGGTGGTGAGCAGCAGTCAGCTAGGTGGTGAGCAGCAGGCAGCTAGGTGGCGAGCAGCAGTCAGCTAGGTGGTGAACAGCAGGCAGCTAGGTGGCGAGCAGCAGTCAGCTAGGTGGTGAGCAGCAGGCAGCTAGGTGGCGAGCAGCAGTCAGCTAGGTGGAGAGCAGCAGGCAGCTAGGTGGCGAGCAGCAGTCAGCTAGGTGGTGAGCAGCAGGCAGCTAGGTGGCGAGCAGCAGTCAGCTAGGTGGTGAGCAGCAGGCAGCTAGGTGGCGAGCAGCAGTCAGCTAGGTGGTGAGCAGCAGTCAGCTAGGTGGCGAGCAGCAGGCAGCTAGGTGATGAGCAGCAGTCAGCTAGGTGGGGAGCAGCAGTCGGCTAGGTGGTGAGCAGCAGTCAGCTAGGTGGTGAGCAGCAGTCAGCTAGGTGGTGAGCAGCAGGCAGCTAGGTGGGGAGCAGCAGTCAGCTAGGTGGTGAGCAGCAGTCAGCTAGGTGGTGAGCAGCAGGCAGCTAGGTGGCGAGCAGCAGTCAGCTAGGTGGCGAGCAGCAGTCAGCTGAGTCAGCTAGGTGGTGAGCAGCAGTCAGCTAGGTGGTGAGCAGCAGGCAGCTAGGTGGTGAGCAGCAGTCAGCTAGGTGGTGAGCAGCAGTCAGCTAGGTGGTGAGCAGCAGTCAGCTAGGTGGTGAGCAGCAGTCAGCTGAGTCAGCTAGGTGGTTAGCAGCAGTCAGCTGAGTCAGCTAGGTGGTGAGCAGCAGGCAGCTAGGTGGTGAGCAGCAGGCAGCTAGGTGGTGAGCAGCAGGTAGCTAGGTGGCGAGCAGCAGTCAGCTGAGTCAGCTAGGTGGTGAGCAGCAGGCAGCTAGGTGGTGAGCAGCAGGCAGCTAGGTGGTGAGCAGCAGGCAGCTAGGTGGTGAGCAGCAGTCAGCTAGGTGGTGAGCAGCAGTCAGCTAGGTGGGGAGCAGCAGGCAGCTAGGTGGTGTGCAGCAGTCAGCTTAGTCAGCTAGGTGGGGAGCAGCAGTCAGCTAGGTGGGGAGCAGCAGTCAGCTAGGTGGTGAGCAGCAGTCAGCTAGGTGGTGAGCAGCAGTCAGCTAGGTGGTGAGCAGCAGGCAGCTAGGTGGGGAGCAGCAGTCAGCTAGGTGGTGAGCAGCAGTCAGCTAGGTGGTGAGCAGCAGGCAGCTAGGTGGCGAGCAGCAGTCAGCTAGGTGGCGAGCAGCAGTCAGCTGAGTCAGCTAGGTGGTGAGCAGCAGTCAGCTAGGTGGTGAACAGCAGGCAGCTAGGTGGTGAGCAGTAGTCAGCTAGGTGGTGAGCAGCAGTCAGCTGAGTCAGCTAGGTGGTTAGCAGCAGTCAGCTGAGTCAGCTAGGTGGTGAGCAGCAGTCAGCTGAGTCAGCTAGGTGGTTAGCAGCAGTCAGCTGAGTCAGCTAGGTGGTGAGCATCAGGCAGCTAGGTGGTGAGCAGCAGGCAGCTAGGTGGTGAGCAGCAGGTAGCTAGGTGGCGAGCAGCAGTCAGCTGAGTCAGCTAGGTGGTTAGCAGCAGTCAGCTGAGTCAGCTAGGTGGGGAGCAGCAGTCAGCTAGGTGGTGAGCAGCAGGCAGCTAGGTGGTGAGCAGCAGGCAGCTAGGTGGTGAGCAGCAGTCAGCTAGGTGGTGAGCAGCAGTCAGCTGAGTCAGCTAGGTGGTTAGCAGCAGTCAGCTGAGTCAGCTAGGTGGTGAGCAGCAGGCAGCTAGGTGGTGAGCAGCAGGCAGCTAGGTGGTGAGCAGCAGGCAGCTAGGTGGTGAGCAGCAGTCAGCTAGGTGGTGAGCAGCAGTCAGCTGAGTCAGCTAGGTGGTTAGCAGCAGTCAGCTGAGTCAGCTAGGTGGTGAGCAGCAGTCAGCTAGGTGGTGAGCAGCAGGCAGCTAGGTGGGGAGCAGCAGTCAGCTAGGTGGTGAGCAGCAGTCAGCTAGGTGGTGAGCAGCAGGCAGCTAGGTGGCGAGCAGCAGGCAGCTAGGTGGTGAGCAGCAGTCAGCTAGGTGGTGAGCAGCAGTCAGCTAGGTGGGGAGCAGCAGGCAGCTAGGTGGTGTGCAGCAGTCAGCTTAGTCAGCTAGGTGGGGAGCAGCAGTCAGCTAGGTGGGGAGCAGCAGTCAGCTAGGTGGTGAGCAGCAGTCAGCTAGGTGGTGAGCAGCAGTCAGCTAGGTGGTGAGCAGCAGGCAGCTAGGTGGGGAGCAGCAGTCAGCTAGGTGGTGAGCAGCAGTCAGCTAGGTGGTGAGCAGCAGGCAGCTAGGTGGCGAGCAGCAGTCAGCTAGGTGGCGAGCAGCAGTCAGCTGAGTCAGCTAGGTGGTGAGCAGCAGTCAGCTAGGTGGTGAACAGCAGGCAGCTAGGTGGTGAGCAGCAGTCAGCTAGGTGGTGAGCAGCAGTCAGCTGAGTCAGCTAGGTGGTTAGCAGCAGTCAGCTGAGTCAGCTAGGTGGTGAGCAGCAGTCAGCTGAGTCAGCTAGGTGGTTAGCAGCAGTCAGCTGAGTCAGCTAGGTGGTGAGCATCAGGCAGCTAGGTGGTGAGCAGCAGGCAGCTAGGTGGTGAGCAGCAGGTAGCTAGGTGGCGAGCAGCAGTCAGCTGAGTCAGCTAGGTGGTTAGCAGCAGTCAGCTGAGTCAGCTAGGTGGGGAGCAGCAGTCAGCTAGGTGGTGAGCAGCAGGCAGCTAGGTGGTGAGCAGCAGGCAGCTAGGTGGTGAGCAGCAGTCAGCTAGGTGGTGAGCAGCAGTCAGCTAGGTGGGGAGCAGCAGGCAGCTAGGTGGTGTGCAGCAGTCAGCTTAGTCAGCTAGGTGGGGAGCAGCAGTCAGCTAGGTGGGGAGCAGCAGTCAGCTAGGTGGTGAGCAGCAGTCAGCTAGGTGGTGAGCAGCAGTCAGCTAGGTGGTGAGCAGCAGGCAGCTAGGTGGCGAGCAGCAGTCAGCTAGGTGGTGAGCAGCAGGCAGCTAGGTGGCGAGCAGCAGTCAGCTAGGTGGTGAGCAGCAGGCAGCTAGGTGGCGAGCAGCAGTCAGCTAGGTGGCGAGCAGCAGGCAGCTAGGTGGCGAGCAGCAGTCAGCTAGGTGGTGAGCAGCAGGCAGCTAGGTGATGAGCAGCAGTCAGCTAGGTGGGGAGCAGCAGTCAGCTAGGTGGTGAGCAGCAGGCAGCTAGGTGGGGAGCAGCAGTCAGCTAGGTGGTGAGCAGCAGTCAGCTAGGTGGTGAGCAGCAGGCAGCTAGGAGGCGAGCAGCAGTCAGCTAGGTGGCGAGCAGCAGTCAGCTGAGTCAGCTAGGTGGTGAGCAGCAGTCAGCTAGGTGGTGAGCAGCAGGCAACTAGGTGGTGAGCAGCAGTCAGCTAGGTGGTGAGCAGCAGTCAGCTAGGTGTTGAGCAGCAGTCAGCTAGGTGGTGAGCAGCAGTCAGCTGAGTCAGCTAGGTGGTGAGCAGCAGTCAGCTAGGTGGTGAGCAGCAGGCAGCTAGGTGGTGAGCAGCAGTCAGCTAGGTGGTGAGCAGCAGTCAGCTAGGTGGTGAACAGCAGTCAGCTAGGTGGCGAGCAGCAGTCAGCTAGGTGGTGAGCAGCAGTCAGCTGAGTCAGCTAGGTGGGGAGCAGCAGTCAGCTAGGTGGTTAGCAGCAGTCAGCTGAGTCAGCTAGGTGGTGAGCAGCAGGCAGCTAGGTGGTGAGCAGCAGAGAGCTAGGTGGTGAGCAGCAGGCAGCTAGGTGGTGAGCAGCAGTCAGCTAGGTGGGGAGCAGCAGGCAGCTAGGTGGTGAGCAGCAGTCAGCTGAGTCAGCTAGGTTGAGAGCAGCAGTCAGCTAGGTGGGGAGAAGCAGTCAGCTAGGTGGTGAGCAGCAGTCAGCTAGGTGGTGAGCAGCAGTCAGCTAGGTGGTGAGCAGCAGGTAGCTAGGTGGCGAGCAGCAGTCAGCTAGGTGGTGAGCAGAAGGCAGCTAGGTGGCGAGCAGCAGTCAGCTAGGTGGTGAGCAGCAGGCAGCTAGGTGGCGAGCAGCAGTCAGCTAGGTGGTGAGCATTAGGCAGCTAGGTGGTGAGCAGCAGTCAGCTAGGTGGTGAGCAGCAGGCAGCTAGGTGATGAGCAGCATTCAGCTAGGTGGTGAGCAGCAGGCAGCTAGGTGGGGAGCAGCAGTCAGCTAGGTGGTGAGCAGCAGTCAGCTAGGTGGTGAGCAGCAGGCAGCTAGGTGGCGAGCAGCAGTCAGCTAGGTGGCGAGCAGCAGTCAGCTGAGTCAGCTAGGTGGTGAGCAGCAGTCAGCTAGGTGGTGAGCAGCAGGCAGCTAGGTGGTGAGCAGCAGTCAGTTAGGTGGTGAGCAGCAGTCAGCTAGGTGGTGAGCAGCAGTCAGCTAGGTGGTGAGCAGCAGTCAGCTGAGTCAGCTAGGTGGTTAGCAGCAGTCAGCTGAGTCAGCTAGGTGGTGAGCAGCAGGCAGCTAGGTGGTGAGCAGCAGGCAGCTGAGTCAGCTAGGTGGTTAGCAGCAGTCAGCTGAGTCAGCTAGGTGGTGAGCAGCAGGCAGCTAGGTGGTGAGCAGCAGGCAGCTAGGTGGTGAGCAGCAGGCAGCTAGGTGGTGAGCAGCAGTCAGCTAGGTGGTGAGCAGCAGTCAGCTAGGTGGTGAGCAGCAGTCAGCTAGGTGGTGTGCAGCAGTCAGCTTAGTCAGCTAGGTGGGGAGCAGCAGTCAGCTAGGTGGGGAGCAGCAGTCAGCTAGGTGGTGAGCAGCAGTCAGCTAGGTGGTGAGCAGCAGTCAGCTAGGTGGTGAGCAGCAGGCAGCTAGGTGGTGAGCAGCAGTCAGCTAGGTGGTGAGCAGCAGGCAGCTAGGTGGCGAGCAGCAGTCAGCTAGGTGGTGAGCAGCAGTCAGCTAGGTGGTGAGCAGCAGTCAGCTAGGTGGTGAGCAGCAGGCAGCTAGGTGGTGAGCAGCAGTCAGCTAGGTGGTGAGCAGCAGTCAGCTAGGTGCTGAGCAGCAGGCAGCTAGGTGGTGAGCAGCAGTCAGCTAGGTGGTGAGCAGCAGTCAGCTAGGTGGTGAGCAGCAGTCAGCTGAGTCAGCTAGGTGGTGAGAAGCAGCCAGCTAGGTGGTGAGCAGCAGGCAGCTAGGTGGTGAGCAGCAGTCAGCTAGGTGGTGAGCAGCAGTCAGCTAGGTGGTGAGCAGCAGGCAGCTAGGTGGGGAGCAGCAGTCAGCTAGGTGGTGAGCAGCAGTCAGCTAGGTGGTGAGCAGCAGGCAGCTAGGTGGCGAGCAGCAGTCAGCTAGGTGGCGAGCAGCAGTCAGCTAGGTGGCGAGCAGCAGTCAGCTGAGTCAGCTAGGTGGGGAGCAGCAGTCAGCTAGGTGGGGAGCAGCAGTCAGCTAGGTGGGGAGCAGCAGTCAGCTAGGTGGTGAGCAGCAGTGAGCTAGGTGGGGAGCAGCAGTCAGCTAGGTGGTGAGCAGCAGTCAGCTAGGTGGTGAGCAGCAGTCAGCTGAGTCAGCTAGGTGGTGAGAAGCAGCCAGCTAGGTGGTGAGCAGCAGGCAGCTAGGTGGTGAGCAGCAGTCAGCTAGGTGGTGAGCAGCAGTCAGCTAGGTGGTGAGCAGCAGGCAGCTAGGTGGGGAGCAGCAGTCAGCTAGGTGGTGAGCAGCAGTCAGCTAGGTGGTGAGCAGCAGGCAGCTAGGTGGCGAGCAGCAGTCAGCTAGGTGGCGAGCAGCAGTCAGCTAGGTGGCGAGCAGCAGTCAGCTGAGTCAGCTAGGTGGGGAGCAGCAGTCAGCTAGGTGGGGAGCAGCAGTCAGCTAGGTGGGGAGCAGCAGTCAGCTAGGTGGTGAGCAGCAGTGAGCTAGGTGGGGAGCAGCAGTCCGCTAGGTGGTGAGCAGCAGTCCGCTAGGTGGTGAGCAGCAGTCAGCTAGGTGGGGAGCAGCAGTCAGCTAGGTGGGGAGCAGCAGTCAGCTAGGTGGTGAGCAGCAGTCAGCTAGGTGGGGAGCAGCAGTCCGCTAGGTGGTGAGCAGCAGTCCGCTAGTTGGTGAGCAGCAGTCAGCTAGGTGGGGAGCAGCAGTCCGCTAGGTGGTGAGCAGCAGTCCGCTAGGTGGTGAGCAGCAGTCAGCTAGGTGGTGAGCAGCAGTCAGCTAGGTGGCGAGCAGCAGTCAGCTAGGTGGTGAGCAGCAGGCAGCTAGGTGGCGAGCAGCAGTCAGCTAGGTGCTGAGCAGCAGGCAGCTAGGTGGCGAGCAGCAGTCAGCTAGGTGGTGAGCAGCAGGCAGCTAGGTGGCGAGCAGCAGTCAGCTAGGTGGTGAGCAGCAGGCAGCTAGGTGGCGAGCAGCAGTCAGCTAGGTGGTGAGCAGCAGGCAGCTAGGTGATGAGCAGCAGTCAGCTAGGTGGGGAGCAGCAGTCAGCTAGGTGGTGAGCAGCAGTCAGCTAGGTGGTGAGCAGCAGTCAGCTAGGTGTTGAGCAGCAGGCAGCTAGGTGGGGAGCAGCAGTCAGCTAGGTGGTGAGCAGCAGTCAGCTAGGTGGTGAGCAGCAGGCAGCTAGGTGGCGAGCAGCAGTCAGCTAGGTGGCGAGCAGCAGTCAGCTGAGTCAGCTAGGTGGTGAGCAGCAGTCAGCTAGGTGGTGAGCAGCAGGCAACTAGGTGGTGAGCAGCAGTCAGCTAGGTGGTGAGCAGCAGTCAGCTAGGTGGTGAGCAGCAGTCAGCTAGGTGGTGAGCAGCAGTCAGCTGAGTCAGCTAGGTGGTGAGCAGCAGTCAGCTAGGTGGTGAGCAGCAGGCAGCTAGGTGGTGAGCAGCAGTCAGCTAGGTGGTGAGCAGCAGTCAGCTAGGTGGTGAGCAGCAGTCAGCTAGGTGGCGAGCAGCAGTCAGCTAGGTGGCGAGCAGCAGTCAGCTGAGTCAGCTAGGTGGGGAGCAGCAGTCAGCTAGGTGGGGAGCAGCAGTCAGCTAGGTGGTGAGCAGCAGTCAGCTAGGTGGGGAGCAGCAGTCCGCTAGGTGGTGATCAGCAGTCCGCTAGGTGGTGAGCACCAGTCAGCTAGGTGGTGAGCAGCAGTCAGCTAGGTGGTGAGCAGCAGTCAGCTAGGTGGTGAGCAGCAGGCAGCTAGGTGGTGAGCAGCAGTCAGCTAGGTGGTGAGCAGCAGGCAGCTAGGTGGCGAGCAGCAGTCAGCTAGGTGGTGAGCAGCAGGCAGCTAGGTGGTGAGCAGCAGTCAGCTAGGTGGTGAGCAGCAGGCAGCTAGGTGGCGAGCAGCAGTCAGCTAGGTTGTGAGCAGCAGGCAGCTAGGTGATGAGCAACAGTCAGCTAGGTGGGGAGCAGCAGTCAGCTAGGTGGTGAGCAGCAGTCAGCTAGGTGGTGAGCAGCAGTCAGCTAGGTGGTGAGCAGCAGGCAGCTAGGTGGGGAGCAGCAGTCAGCTAGGTGGTGAGCAGCAGTCAGCTAGGTGGTGAGCAGCAGCCAGCTAGGTGGCGAGCAGCAGTCAGCTAGGTGGCGAGCAGCAGTCAGCTGAGTCAGCTAGGTGGTGAGCAGCAGTCAGCTAGGTGGTGAGCAGCAGGCAGCTAGGTGGTGAGCAGCAGTCAGCTAGGTGGTGAGCAGCAGTCAGCTAGGTGGTGAGCAGCAGTCAGCTGAGTCAGCTAGGTGGTTAGCAGCAGTCAGCTGAGTCAGCTAGGTGGTGAGCAGCAGGCAGCTAGGTGGTGAGCAGCAGGCAGCTAGGTGGTGAGCAGCAGGCAGCTAGGTGGCGAGCAGCAGTCAGCTGAGTCAGCTAGGTAGTTAGCAGCAGTCAGCTGAGTCAGCTAGGTGGTGAGCAGCAGGCAGCTAGGTGGTGAGCAGCAGGCAGCTAGGTGGTGAGCAGCAGGCAGCTAGGTGGTGAGCAGCAGTCAGCTAGGTGGTGAGCAGCAGTCAGCTAGGTGGGGAGCAGCAGGCAGCTAGGTGGTGAGCAGCAGTCAGCTGAGTCAGCTAGGTGGGGAGCAGCAGTCAGCTAGGTGGGGAGCAGCAGTCAGCTAGGTGGTGAGCAGCAGTCAGCTAGGTGGTGAGCAGCAGTCAGCTAGGTGGTGAGCAGCAGGCAGCTAGGTGGCGAGCAGCAGTCAGCTAGGTGGTGAGCAGCAGGCAGCTAGGTGGCGAGCAGCAGTCAGCTAGGTGGCGAGCAGCAGTCAGCTAGGTGGCGAGCAGCAGTCAGCTAGGTGGTGAGCAGCAGGCAGCTAGGTGGCGAGCAGCAGTCAGCTAGGTGGTGAGCAGCAGGCAGCTAGGTGATGAGCAGCAGTCAGCTAGTTGGGGAGCAGCAGTCAGCTAGGTGGTGAGCAGCAGTCAGCTAGGTGGTGAGCAGCAGTCAGCTAGGTGGTGAGCAGCAGGCAGCTAGGTGGGGAGCAGCAGTCAGCTAGGTGGTGAGCAGCAGTCAGCTAGGTGGTGAGCAGCAGGCAGCTAGGTGGCGAGCAGCAGTCAGCTAGGTGGCGAGCAGCAGTCAGCTGAGTCAGCTAGGTGGTGAGCAGCAGTCAGCTAGGTGGTGAGCAGCAGACAGCTAGGTGGTGAGCAGCAGTCAGCTAGGTGGTGAGCAGCAGTCAGCTAGGTGGTGAGCAGCAGTCAGCTAGGTGGTGAGCAGCAGTCAGCTGAGTCAGCTAGGTGGTGAGCAGCAGTCAGCTAGGTGGTGAGCAGAAGACAGCTAGGTGGTGAGCAGCAGTCAGCTAGGTGGTGAGCAGCAGTCAGCTAGGTGGTGAGCAGCAGTCAGCTAGGTGGCGAGCAGCAGTCAGCTAGGTGGCGAGCAGCAGTCAGCTGAGTCAGCTAGGTGGGGAGCAGCAGTCAGCTAGGTGGGGAGCAGCAGTCAGCTAGGTGGGGAGCAGCAGTCAGCTAGGTGGTGAGCAGCAGTCAGCTAGGTGGGGAGCAGCAGTCCGCTAGGTGGTGAGCAGCAGTCCGCTAGGTGGTGAGCAGCAGTCAGCTAGGTGGGGAGCAGCAGTCAGCTAGTTGGGGAGCAGCAGTCAGCTAGGTGGTGAGCAGCAGTCAGCTAGGTGGGGAGCAGCAGTTCGCTAGGTGGTGAGCAGCAGTCCGCTAGGTGGTGAGCAGCAGTCAGCTAGGTGGGGAGCAGCAGTCCGCTAGGTGGTGAGCAGCAGTCCGCTAGGTGGTGAGCAGCAGTCAGCTAGGTGGTGAGCAGCAGTCAGCTATGTGGCGAGCAGCAGTCAGCTAGGTGGCGAGCAGCAGTCAGCTGAGTCAGCTAGGTGGGGAGCAGCAGTCAGCTAGGTGGGGAGCAGCAGTCAGCTAGGTGGTGAGCAGCAGTCAGCTAGGTGGGGAGCAGCAGTCAGCTAGGTGGCGAGCAGCAGTCAGCTAGGTGGGGAGCAGCAGGCAGCTAGGTGGGGAGCAGCAGGCAGCTAGGTGGTTAGCAGCAGTCAGCTGAGTCAGCTAGGTGGTGAGCAGCAGTCAGCTAGGTGGTGAGCAGCAGTCAGCTAGGTGGCGAGCAGCAGGATACCATATGTGAATTGATTGCCCCCCATTTATCCTCAGAGTTCGTACTGCTTGGTGACCTAAATTGGGATATGCTTAACACCCCGGCCATCCTACAATCCAAACTAGATGCCCCCAATCTCACACAAATTATCAAGGAACCTACCAGGTACAACCCTAAATCCATTAACATGGGCACCCTCATAGATATCATTCTGACTAACTTACCCTCTAAATACACCTCCGCTGTCTTCAACCAGGATCTCAGCGATCACTGCCTCATTGCCTGCGTCCGTAATGGGTCCGCGGTCAAACGACCACCCCTCATTACTGTCAAACGCTCCCTAAAACACTTCAGTGAGCAGGCCTTTCTAATTGACCTGGCCTAGGTATCCTGGATGGATATTATAATAATAATAATATAATATGCCATTTCGCAGACGCTTTTATCCAAAGCGACTTACAGTCATGTGTGCATAAATTTTTATGTATGGGTGGTCCCGGGGATCGAACCCACTACCCTGGCGTTACAAGCGCCATGCTCTACCAATTGAGCTACAGAGGACCACATATTGATCTCATTCCGTCAGTAGAGGATGCCTGGTTGTTCTTTAAAAGCGCTTTCCTCTCCATCTTAAATAAACATGCCCCATTCAAAAAATTCAGAACTAAGAACAGATATAGCCCCTGGTTCACCCCTGACTTGACTGCCCTTGACCAGCACAAAAACATCCTGTGGCGTACTGCATTAGCATCGAACAGCCCCCGCGATATGCAACTTTTCAGGGAAGTCAGGAACCAATATACACAATCAGTTAGGAAAGCGAAGGCTAACTTTTTCAAACAGAAATTTGCATCCTGTAGCACTAACTCCAAAATGTTTTGGGACACTTTAAAGTCCATGGAGAATAAGAGCACCTCCTCCCAACTGCCCACTGCACTGAGGCTAGGAAACACTGTCACTACTGATAAATCTACGATAATCGAACATTTCAACAAGCATTTTGCTACGGCTGGCCATGCTTTCCACCTGGCTATCCCTACCCCAGCCACCAGCTCTGCACCCTCCGCTGCAACTTGCCCATGCCCCCCCTCCCCACCCCCCGCTTCTCCTTCATCCAAATTTAGATAGCTGATGTTCTGAAAGAGCTGCAAAATCTGGACCCCTACAAATCAGCTGGGCTAGACAATTTGGACCCTTTCTTTCTAAAATTAGCCGCCGAAATTGTCACAACCCCTATCACCAGCCTGTTCAACCTCTCTTTCGTATCGTCTGAGATCCCCAGAGATTGGAAAGCTGCCGCGGTCATCCCCCTCTTCAAAGGGGGTGACACTCTAGATCCAAACTGTTACAGACCTATATCCATCCTGCCCTGCCTTTCGAAAGTATTTGAAAGACAAGTTAACAAGCAGATCACCGACCATTTCGAATCCCACCGTACCTTCTCCGCTATGCAATCTGGTTTCCGAGCTGGTCATGGGTGCACCTCAGCCACGATCAAGGTCCTAAACAATATAATAACCGCGATCGATAAAAGACAGTACTGTGCAGCCGTCTTCATCGACTTGGCCAAGGCTTTTGACTCTGTCAATCACCGCATTCTTATTGGCAGACTAAATAGCCTTGGTTTCTCAAATGACTGCCTTGCCTGGTTCACCAACTACTTCTCAGATAGAGTTCAATGTGTCAAATCGGAGGGCCTGTTGTCTGGACCTCTGGCAGTCTCTATGGGGGTGCCACAGGGTTCAATTCTCGGGCCGACTCTATTCTCTGTGTATATCAATGATGTCGCTCTTGCTGCTGGTGACTCTCAGATCCACCTCTACGCAGACGACAACATTTTGTATACATCTTGCCCTTCATTGGACACTGTGTTAACAAACCTCCAAACAAGCTTCAATGCCATACAACACTCCTTCAGTGGCCTCCAACCGCTCTTAAACGCTAGTAAAACAAAATGCATGCTCTTCAATCGAATGCTGCTGGCACCCGCCCACCCGACTAGAATCACCACTCTCGACGGGTCTGACCTAGAGTATGTGGACAACTACAAATACCTAGGTGTCTGGTTAGACTGTAAACTCTCCTTCCAGACTCACATTAAGAATCTTCAATCCAAAGTTAAATCTAGAATCGGCTTCCTATTTCGCAACAAAGCCTCCTTCACTCATGCTGCCAAACATGCCCTCGTAAAACTGACTATCCTACCGATCCTTGACTTCGGCGATGTCATTTACAAAATAGCTTCCAACACTCTACTCAGCAAATTGGATGTAGTCTATCACAGTGCCATCCGTTTTGTCACCAAAGCCCGATATACTACCCACCATTGTGACCTGTACGCTCTCGTTGGCTGGCCCTCACTACATATTTGTCGCCAAACCTACTGGCTCCAGGTCATCTATAAATCCCTTCTAGGCAAATCCCTGCCTTATCTTAGCTCATTGGTCACCATAGCAACACCCACCCGTAGTATGCGCTCCAGCAGGTATATCTCACTGGTCATCCCCAAAGCCAACACCTCCTTTGGCCGCCATTCCTTCCAGTTCTCTGCTGCAAATGACTGGAACGAACTGCAAAAATCTCTGAAGCTGGAGATACTTATCTCCCTCACTATCTTTAAGCATCAGTTGTCAGAGCAGCTTACCGATCACTGCACCTGTACACAGCCCATCTGTAATTAGCCCACCCAACTACCTCATCCCCATATTGTTATTTATTTTGCTCATTTGCACCCCAGTATCTCTATTTACACATCATCTTCTGCACATCTATCATTCCAGTGTTAATACTAAATTATAATTGTAATTATTTTGCACTATGGCCTATTTATTGCCTTACCTCCATAACTTACTACATTTGCACACACTGTACAGTGGGGGAAAAAAGTATTTAGTCAGCCACCAATTGTGCAAGTTCTCCCACTTAAAAAGATGAGAGAGGCCTGTAATTTTCATCATAGGTACACGTCAACTATGACAGACAAAATTAGAAAGAAAATCCAGAAAATCACATTGTAGGATTTTTAATGAATTTATTTGCAAATTATGGTGGAAAATAAGTATTTGGTCAATAACAAAAGTTTCTCAATACTTTGTTATATACCCTTTGTTGGCAATGACACAGGTCAAACGTTTTCTGTAAGTCTTCACAAGGTTTTCACACACTGTTGCTGGTATTTTGGCCCATTCCTCCATGCAGATCTCCTCTAGAGCAGTGATGTTTTGGTGCTGTCGCTGGGCAACACGGACTTTCAACTCCCTCCAAAGATTTTCTATGGGGTTGAGATCTGGAGACTGGCTAGGGCACTCCAGGACCTTGAAATGCTTCTTACGAAGCCACTCCTTCGTTGCCCGGGCGGTGTGTTTGGGATCATTGTCATGCTGAAAGACCCAGCCACGTTTCATCTTCAATGCCCTTGCTGATGGAAGGAGGTTTTCACTCAAAATCTCACGATACATGGCCCCATTCATTCTTTCCTTTACACGGATCAGTCGTCCTGGTCCCTTTGCAGAAAAACAGCCCCAAAGCATGATGTTTCCACCCCCATGCCATACAGTAGGTATGGTGTTTTTGGATGCAACTCAGCATTCTTTGTCCTCCAAACACGACGAGTTGAGTTTTTACCAAAAAGTTCTGTTTTGGTTTCATCTGACCATATGACATTCTCCCAATCCTCTTCTGGATCATCCAAATGCACTCTAGCAAACTTCAGACGGGCCTGGACATGTACTGGCTTAAGCAGGGGGACACGTCTGGCACTGCAGGATTTGAGTTCCTGGCGGCGTAGTGTGTTACTGATGGTAGGCTTTGTTACTTTGGTCCCAGCTCTTTGCAGGTCATTCACTAGGTCCCCCCGTGTGGTTCTGGGATTTTTGCTCACCGTTCTTGTGATCATTTTGACCCCACAGGGTGAGATCTTGCGTGGAGCCCCAGATCGAGGGAGATTATCAGTGGTCTTGTATGTCTTCCATTTCCTAATAATTGCTCCCACAGTTGATTTCTTCAAACCAAGCTGCTTACCTATTGCAGATTCAGTCTTCCCAGCCTGGTGCAGGTCTACAATTTTGTTTCTGGTGTCCTTTGACAGCTCTTTGGTCTTGGCCATAGTGGAGTTTGGAGTGTGATTGTTTGAGGTTGTGGACAGGTGTCTTTTATACTGATAACAAGTTCAAACAGGTGCCATTAATACAGGTAACGAGTGGAGGACAGAGGACAGGTCTGTGAGAGCCAGAAATCTTGCTTGTTTGTAGGTGACCAAATACTTATTTTCCACCATAATTTGCAAATAAATTCATAACAAATCCTACAATGTGATTTTCTGGAAAAAAAAATCTCAATTTGTCTGTCATAGTTGACGTGTACCTATGATGAAAATTACAGGCCTCTCTCATCTTTTTAAGTGGGAGAACTTGCACAATTGGTGGCTGACTAAATACTTTTTCCCCCCACTGTATATAGATTTTCTATTGTGTTATTGACTGTACGTTTTGTTTTACCCGATATGTAACTCTGTGTTGTTGTTTTAATCGCACTGCTTTGCTTTATCTTGGCCAGGTCGCAGTTGTAAATGAGAACTTGTTCTCAACTGGCTTACCTGGTTAAATAAAGGTGAAATAAAATAAAATAAAATGCTTCCACAAAAACTCCAGATCTAACTGGGTGATCAATAAATCATGGGATTTATGTCAGTTGCTAAATCTTAGCAGGAGAATGATTCCTTTTCTAATGTTATCTAGCTATGGCTCCATACAGAAGAATCAAGCTAGCTAGCTTAGTAGCCGGCTAACTTATAAAATAGCAAAATAACATTGGATTTCGTCAAACTACAACGTTTGAGTTACAAACTCTTAATAACAGTGACTTGGACAATAGCTTCCAAAAACATATTACAAAGATGAAAAAAAAGCTTGCTACCGTTTTAACTCACCCACCGCCATGACAGCTGGCGCTAATAGAACATGCCCAAGCAGATTGTGCTTCGCTGAACCAATAAGATCTAAGCCGGGGGGGGGGGGGTTCTACCAAGCTATATAGAATTGTTTTAAGAAGGTCATACCAAGGACCATTTTGCTATTTGATTTGGAATTTTAAGACACATTGAAAAAACATTATAGAAAAATTATTTGATACAAAAAGATGTTTGGCCTTACTGCTATTAGACCATACAAATAAATAATAACATATTATTTATAACGAATAACAGATTCTCTACATGGAACAACAACAAAAACATCAAAAATAAGTTTGTTCTGAAGTGTCTGTCCTAAATCTGAGAGATATAAGAAAGATCAGGAAATATATTTTGTACTTAACCCCTTATTTTTTTCACTAAACAGTCTCCACATACTGTGTACTTCCATTAATTTTTTCCGACTGGTACCGGGGGACCTTCAGATGATGTCACGGTTCACTACGACAGAACCCAGAAGCAGACCAGGACTGGTACCGGGGGACCTTCAGACGAGGCCTGTGGACGTCCTAGAGCAAAACAACTGACATGTACAGTACCAGTCAAAAGTTTGGACACACCTACTCATCCCAAACCATCTCAATTGGGTTGAGGTCGGGGGATTGTGGAGGCCAGGTCATCTGATGCAGCACTCCATCACTCTCCTTCTTGGTCAAATAGCCCTTACACAGCCTGGAGGGGTGTTGGGTCATTGTCCTGTTGAAAAACCAGATGGGATGGCATATCGCTGCAGAATGCTGTGGTAACCATGCTGGTTAAGTGTGCCTTGAAGCACAGCACCCACACACCATGACACCTCCTCCTCCATGCTTTACGGTGGGAACTACACATGCGGAGATCATCCGTTCACCCACACTTGAACTCTGTGAAGCATTTATTTGGGCTGCAATTTCTGAGGCTGGTAACTCTAATGAACTTATCCTCTGCAGCAGAGTTAACTCTGGGTCTTCCTTTCCTGTGGCGGTCCTCATGAGAGCCAGTTTCATCATAGCGCTTGATGGTTTTTCCGACTGCACTTGAAGAAACTTTCAAAGTTCTTGAAATGTTCCGTATTGACTGACCTTCATGTCTTAAAGTAATGATGGACTGTAATTTCTCTTTGCTTATTTGAGCTGTTCTTGCCATAATATGGACTTGGTATTTTACCAAATAGGGCTATCTTTCTGCAGGGAGGTTAACAGGTTGTGCCAGGTTATACCAAAGATTATTGGTTATACCAAAGATTATGTATATAGTGGCAAGATACATGTCTCTCCATTCTAACAATGGGAGTCGTTGTCCACAATGCAGCATGGCGGGCTGTCTAGCTCCTGCCTATCCTTTCTTTGGATTGGTGGATACATCTCATTATTGTAATCCTTTTTTTGAATATTCGATGATGGTTGTTGACGTATTCAATGGATAGAGATGCTATGCTACTAGCCTCATGTCATGAATATGCATAGCCATCTCGAGACAACTCTGATATAAAGTGTTTTTTCTCAAAGTTGACCAGGATGTAACATGTCCTAATTACACTCATAACTTAAGCATTACCAAACTTCTATTAGATCAAATAAACCTCACGTAGCAAGTAAGACATTCATTTTTTATTGACCAAATTCCACACTCTCTCATTGACCTCCATGAAAAACTCCTTACTTGGTGGGCGAAACAATGAAAAAACACCACCTGCTGGAGGGAGACAGAACAACAACAAAACACCACCTGCTGGAGGGAGACAGAACAACAACAAAACACCACCTGCTGGAGGGAGACAGAACAACAACAAAACACCACCTGCTGGAGGGAGACAGAACAACAACAAAACACCACCTGCTGGAGGTAGACAGAACAACAACAAAACACCACCTGCTGGAGGGAGACAGAACAACAACAAAACACCACCTCCTGGAGGGAGACAGAACAACAACAAAACACCACCTGCTGGAGGGGGACAGAACAACAACAAAACACCACCTGCTGGAGGGGGACAGATTTTCCGCCGAGTTGGATCTCGCTCTCTTCTTCTTTAGGATTTGGTGGGCGGAGTGCATCCAACTTTTAGGTGCGTACACCGCCACCTACTGTACTGGTGTGTGAGGCCATTCACGGCCTACCTACATTAAATTATTGATAAGGTAATACAAATTGGGGAAAAGGAAAATTGCCCTGCCAACTATTAGCCCTTTCTAAAAAAAAAATTAAAAACGCTCAACACCCCCTGCAGTAAATCTTCACAATCCCAAGTACTTTTCTGCCGCTGCCACCACAACCTCTATTTTCTGTGACTTCCGAGCCATTTCTGCAGTACAATTGGATTTGTCCAACTTATCACCTCTAAAATGTAA
Source organism: Coregonus lavaretus (assembly GCF_964263955.1). NCBI lineage: Eukaryota > Metazoa > Chordata > Actinopteri > Salmoniformes > Salmonidae > Coregonus > Coregonus lavaretus. The sequence goes on along the minus strand of NC_140006.1, from coordinate 48,937,227 downwards.
ATAAAACACTATAAAGAATTTATATAATGTCTCATTACATACCTATTTGAAGGTTTGTGTTGAATTTGAATAGGGTTTTTAGGGCGGCGCTAAATTTATCTTCACAATTAAACTGTGGGTGTCACGGTTTTTGAGAGTCATGTGGCTCGCAGTGATTACTCTGAAAATTAACAGTTGATTTAATTAACTATTGATGAACTCACAAGTAATTAACTTTACACTCACCATTACACACACCATTGATCATTTCTTGTTTTTAATCTGCGAGAGAAGCGCTCCACCTAGTGGAAAGAGGCTGTACGGCACAGAATGAGTTGAATGATGCGTGCCGTACGTTACGTCGTGACATGTCACGCTTTAACGTACAGCGTCAGCGGGGTCAGTTTTTTCAACTTTTCTCCAATACTATTGCTCCATTACCATGTCAATCAACGCTGAATCGAAACTTAGTTCACACCCCGGATTGTGATGCCAACACAATCGCTACAGTCCCATTAGTTTTCATTGCAGCCTCGTTTGAATGCCGCGGTTGCCCACATATGTACGGAACGGAGTTAGCTTCCGTTAACACATTAGTAAGCCCGCTACAGTCGTGCAGTAAGCAGTTTCACCGACGGGCCCTGGTGGCAATAAATCAGTAATACCAAAAGCTTACCTTGACTTGGAAGTTGTGTTGGATAGTCATCGCCAGCTAGCTAAGATCGCATCCCTCTGTTTGAGCAGGGTGTTTCAGTAGGCTAAACTAGCTAGCTGCATTTGCTAGCTAAGTAAGTGAAACTGAAAGTGAAAAAAAGGACGAAATCTCTCTCTCTCTCTCTCTCTTGCTTCACCTTCATTTTGGAAGAAATTAATTTGTTCAAAACTGTTCAACTATTGTCTTTCTCTCTCTCTGAGTCAACTACTCACTACATTTTATGCACTGCAGTGCGAGCTAGCTGTAGCTTATGCTTTCAGTACTAGATTCATTCTCTGATCCTTTGATTGGGTGGACAACATGTCAGTTCATGCTGCAAGAGCTCTGATAGGCTGGAGGACGGCCTCCGGAAGTTGTCATAATTACTGTGTAAGTCTTTGTATTGGTCAATGTACCCAGGGGAGGACGGAAGCTAGCTGTCCTCCGGCTACACGATGGTGCTACCCTACAGAGTGCTGTTGAGGCTACTGTACACCTTCTTTGCAAAATAGTGTGTTTTAATCAATTATTTGGTGACGTGATTATATTTAGTATAGTTTTATCTAAAAAGGATAACTTTTTAAATGATTAAAACATGTTATTTTTATGAAATTCACTGAGGAGGATGGTCCTCCCCTTCCTCCTCTGAGGAGCCTCCACTGATCAAAACTCAGCAGGACAGACAATGGCTTCTCCATTTCCCTACGCCCTCCACCGGATCAATGCAAATAGTCTGGGTAGCCATGATTAACTTTTCAGGAGTCTTATGGCTTGGGTGTAGAAGCTGTTAAGAAGCCTTTTGGACCTAGACTTGGCGCTCCGGTACCGCTTGCCGTGTGGTAGCAGAGAGAACAGTCTATGACTTGGGTGGCTGGAGTCTTTGACAATTTTGAGGGCCTTCCTCTGACACCGCCTGGTATAGAGGTCCTGGATGGCAGGAAGCTTGGCCCCAGTGATGTACTGGGCCGTACGCACTACCCTCTGTAGTGCCTTGCGGTCGGAGGCCGAGCAGTTGCCATACCAGGCTGTGATGCAACCAGTCAGGATGCTCTCGATGGTGCAGCTGTAGAACTTTTTGAGGATAATATGCCATTTAGCAGACGCTTTTATCCAAAGCGACTTACAGTCATGCGTGCATACATTATTTATTTTTTGTGTATGGGATCTGAGGACCCATGCCAAATCTTTTCAGTCTCCTGAGGGGGAATAGGCTTTGTCGTGCCCTCTTCACAACTGTCTTGGTGTGTTTGGACCATGATAGTTTGTTGGTGATGTGGACACCAAGGAACTTGAAGCTCTCAACCTGTTCCACTACAGCCCCGTCGATGAGAATGGGGACGTGCTCAGTCCTCTTTTTTTTTCCTGTAGTCCACAATCATCTCCTTTGTCTTGGTCACGTTGAGGGAGAGGTTGTTATCCTGGCACCACACGGCCAGGTCTCTGACCTCCTCCCTATAGGCTGTCTCATCGTTGTCGGTGATCAGGCCTACCACTGTTGTGTCGTCGGCAAACTTAATGATGGTGTTGGAGTCGTGCTTGGCCACGCAGTCATGGGTGAACAGGGAGTACAGGAGGGGACTGAGCACGCACCCCTGAGGGGCCCCTGTGTTGAGGATCAGCGTGGCAGATGTGTTGTTATCTACCCTTACCACCTGGGGGCGGCCCGTCAGGAAGTCCAGGATCCAGTTGCAGAGGGAGGTGTTTAGTCCCAGGGTCCTTAGCTTAGTGATGAGCTTTGAGGGCACTATGTTGTTGAACGCTGAGCTGTAGTCAAATCAAATCAAATCAAATTTTATTTGTCACATACACGTGTTTAGCAGATGTTATAGCGGGTGTAGCGAAATGCTTGTGCTTCTAGCTCCGACAGTGCAGTAATATCTAACAAGTAATATCTAACAATTTCACAACATATACCTAATACACACAAAACTAGTAAGGAATGGATTTTAAGAAAATATACATACTGTATATGGACAAGAAATGACAGAGCGGCATGGACTAAGATACAGTAGAATATTATAGAATAGAATGCAGTATATACATATGAGATGAGTAGTCCAAGATATGTAAACATTATTAAAGTGACTAGTGTTCCATTTCTTAAAGTGGCCAGTGATTTCAATAGGCAGCAGCAGCCTCTAATGTGCTAGTGATGGCTATTTAACAGTCTGATGGCCTTGAGATAGAAGCTGTTTTTCAGTCTCTCGGTCCCAGCTTTGATGCACCTGTACTGACCTCGCCTTCTGGATGATAGCGGGGTGAACAGGCAGTGGCTCGGGTGGCTGATGTCCTTGATGATCTTTTTGGCCTTCCTGTGACATCAATGAATTGCATTCTCACCTAGGTGTTCCTCTGCCACCACAATGAATTCACCCTCACTCTTGTCAAATTCAATTTCCTTCTCTAGCTCTTCCAAAAGTTCTGTGCGATCCTCCATTCCACATTCCATGTCTCTCCTTTTCTCCTTCTCAGAAGTCTTCTTCACCAGATCTTCCAGAAGGCTTCTGCAATCCCATAATCCCCCACTCCCATATTTATTCATTATATGTTCTTTTTATTTTAACCCCTTTTTCGTGATATCCAATTGGTAGTTACAGTCTTGTCCCATCGCCTGCGCCCGGCCCGCCACAAGGAGTCGCTAGAGTGCGATGGGACAAGGACATTCCAGCCGGCCAAACCTCCCCTAACCCAGAAGACTCTGGGCCAATTGTGCGCCGCCTCATGGGTCTCCCGGTCGCGGCGGGCTGTAACACCGCCTGGGATCGAACCCGGGTCTGTGGTGACGCCTCCAGCGGTCAGGATGATATATCATAATATGTTCTAATTTCTTCCTTTTTTTCCCTTGTCTTTCGTGACCCCGTGACCCTGTGACCCCACCAGCAACCACCGCCCTGGTGATCATTCACACTTAACTACCTGGATATCATTCACCGTTTAGGTCCACTTTTATCCATTAATTAGCTAAATGTTCCTTCTCATTCCGAACAAGTCATATGACATTACTTGCATGAACTTCCATCTCTCTTCCTCTACCTCTCTGACTATACCTGACATCTAGTCACAGACATTTTTGCAGGAACACCACAATGCTGGCACAGTACAGTCACAAATAGAACAATGAGACAGATATTTCACCGGATGTATAAATGTGAAGCATCCGCTGGGCGTTTCCGAGAGGAAGCCCACTCTGGCCGGCATTGGGAGAAGATGGAAGGGGATGGATTTTGAATGACATTCCGCACATTTTCTCATCGATTAAACATTTGACCTCAATACAGTTTTCCCAAAACTAGAATATGTTATGAACAGAGTGGACTAAGTTTTGTAGACTTTACTCTTCGCAAAAGTTTTTAAAAATCACATTGTTTAGAAGGAGTGCAAAGAAGTTATTGCACACGCGCACTTCACATAGTAGGCGTTCCTTAACGGAAATATGCAGATCTATGCTAGAACGCGCCAATAGGATCTCGTGCTTGGCTCCGCCCACCTCCTTGCTTGTTCTGTCCACTATGACTCATTTGTTTCCATTGGAAACGAGAGGCTGTGGTCTATCTTGGTTTAGTTATAACAATCTTTGGTAGTTTATTTGGTGCTGGTGATGGGCACTCCCGAGTGGCGCAGTGGTCTAAGGCACTGCATCGCAGTGCTAACTGTGCCACTAGAGATCCTGGTTCGAATACAGGCTAGGGGAGGGAATGGCCAGCAGGGATGTGGCGCAGTGGTTGGTAGAGCATGGCGTTTGCAACGCCAGGGTTGTGGGTTCGATTCCCACGGGGGGCCAGTATGAAAATATTAAAAAATTATGTCACTGTAAATCGCTCTGGATAAGGGCGTCTGCTAAATGACAAAAAAAAAAAATTTGACTCCCAAACGGTTCTTCGTTCAAAATGATTAAAAATCGACATAGAACCATGAAAACATCTCCGATGTAAAGGCCAAAAGGTAAACGACCATTATGTCAGATCGTGAAGTGCGCGCCAAATTATTACATGGCCTGCAAAAAAAATTACGTTTTTATTATGCACTGAAAAAGATCAGAGTGGACCAGATTGACACGCTCTCGCCACTGTTTATTGTTTCTGCAGTGAGGATTCACCCACTTTAGATAACTATGTTGTAATTTATCTGCAGGAAGAAAAAAAAAAATGTAGCTCAAAAAGCAGTAGTTTGCAAATCAAGGAGTCGAATGAACGGCTCTTTCACCAATGCTATTCGGTTCTTGATGTTCACCAAAAAGTTCCGTTCAAAAAAAGAACCGTTCGTTGGCGAACAACCCACACGCGCTGAAGTTTGAAGGGAGCTTTGGGTGAGTTGTTGTGGCCAAGGCCAAACCGACATCTGCCGTCCGTTACTTTCATACATCTAGCTACAGTAGTTAGCAAGCTAAAAAGGCAGGAGACAACGACCATGATTCTTTCAAAACGGATACACTATGAACATTTCGAGACTCAGTAAGTAACGTTAGCCGGCTACGGTACTGTTTTGAAGCCGCTAGCTAACATAAACACAACGGGAAAAGTTAGCTAACAAACGACGTAGCTAGCTACTGTATAGCTTTGAGGTTTATAGTTGCATTGTACCCGGCCCAGGCAGAGAATTAGGTGTGGCTCGGGCATTTGTTGTAGCTAGCTGGTCAGATTTGAGTACAGTCATTTGCCTTAGCTAACTAGCAGCATGTTAGCTACAACAGACAGAAGTAACGTTAGTGGGGCTAGCTAGCTAGCTAGGCAGCTAACTGCTGGTCCTTTTATTCACAGGTCTCAGTATTCGACAGACCAAGGAAGTCAAGGAGATGAGACAGGTGGTTACATCAGGGTAGGCAGCTAAAGGCACATCATTAAAGTGACACTCCAGTCTCCTTTTCACCTCATTTAACACCCGATTTACTTAACAAAAGGCACATCTGAATAGGTGGTCCAGGTAAGTCATGACAGCTCAAGTATCAAATTGAATTTGTCAAATGCGACGAATACAACAGGTGTAGACATTACAGTAAAATGCTTACTTACAAGCCCTTAACCAACAATGCAGTTAAGAAAATAAAAAAAGTGTTAAGTAAAAAATAAAGCAAATAATTAAAGAGCAGCTGTAAAATAAAATAACAGTAGGGAGGTTATATACAGTGGGTACCGGTACAGAGTCAATGTGCAGGGGCACCGGTTAGTCGAGGTAATTGAGGTAATATGTACATGTGGGTACAGTACCTCTTCATTGATCCTCAACACCTTGAAAGCCTTACTGCTTGAAGTTTGCACATGTCTAAAAAACACTATTTTACTCAACAAATTTGTTTTACCCTTTAGTGTGTGTACTTTACAGTATTTATACCTGGGATGTCACTTTTCAACAGGAAAAGTTCAAAAATAGGTAATATTTCATAGAAATCTGGAAACACTGGACAGTTACCTTAAGAACACCACCCTTCCAATCTGCTAGTTACCCACTGATATATATAAAGGGGTACACCTGCAAGACAGTGGTAAATAAGGGTCTGTTTGAAAGGGGCTCATAGAAACATTGCCTTATATTTTATACAGGTAATATACCACATATTCTGTCTGAAATGGGTACTAGCTATCTAGCTACTTCTCCTTCAGACCTTGTTGTTCTGGTCCAGAGCAAGGGGGTGTGATCTCCCTGTGTTGCAGGTGAATCTGCAGGGTTTGTGTGTGTAATGCTCTCCCTGTGTTGCAGGTGAATCTGCAGTATTGTGTGAGGTGGGGAAGCTCCATGGGTCCATCCAGACTGAGTCGCTCAGCCTCCAACAAGGCCTCTGAAGCCTGGGCCCCCAGTGATCCTGCTGCCCAGCCGGGGATGAGGAGTAGTGGGCGGCAAGGGAAGGGTGAGGGGGCAGGGCCGGGATGGGACTCTTCTGACTCCAGCATCGTGATCTCAGACGAGGCCACGGATCATGACCTGATTGACCATTACCATGGAAACCGCAGTGTCTCAGGATGTGGGTCATCACCGCTAGAGCTGTCAGTCAGCCAGGGGAAGGCTGTGATTGGTGGAAAGGTGACAGGGCAGACGGAAAGGGGCGTAGAGTCAGACGCTGAATCCTGCTGCTCAGTGGACAGCATTGCCTCTGGCCCCTCCTTCATGGTTCAGGCCACTCCACTAACTCCTCCCCCTGGTCTGTGTTTGACCTGTCAGAGACTTCACAGAGAAGCCAAGAGGAGAGGACACACTCCGCTGGACACACTAACAGACGACGGTGAACACACACACACACACACACCCTGTCAGAGAAGTGTTGCCTAGCAAAACAAACCTACTGACTCACTGAGCAGGTGCAGATCTCTGATTCTAACAGCCCTTCTCTCTGATTGGTCTATCAGATCCCACTTCCTTGTCATGTGACCAATGGGTTCTCATGAAGAAGTGGACACCTAGAAGACCACAGAACGTTAAAGGGTAAGAGAGAGAGATATAATAGTGTGTGTGTGTGTATGTGTGTAACCCACAGTACTGTTGTTGTCAGGAGGCTGTGGATCCATCTGGGCCGGATCAGACACAGAGAGCAGACTGGAGGAGAACAGCCAGCCTGCTCCAGACCACACATCTTCCTACAGAGGTAACATACTCACACACTGGGGTAACACACACACACACACTCACTCACACACTGAGGTAACACACACACTCACTCACACACTGGGGTAACACACACACACTCACTCACACACTGAGGTAACACACACACACACACTCACACACTGAGGTAACACACACACACACACTCACACACTGAGGTAACACACACACACACACTCACACACTGAGGTAACACACACACACTCACTCACACACTGAGGTAACACACACACACACACTCACACACTGAGGTAACACACTCACTCACACACTGAGGTAACACACACACACACACTCACACACTGAGGTAACACACACACACACACTCACACACTGAGGTAACACACACACTCACACACTGAGGTAACACACACACACACACTCACACACTGAGGTAACACACTCACTCACACACTGAGGTAACACACACACACACACTCACACACTGAGGTAACACACACACACACACTCACACACTGAGGTAACACACACACTCACACACTGAGGTAACACACACACACACACTCACACACTGAGGTAACACACACACACTCACTCACACACTGAAGTAACAAACACATTGTGTGTAGGAACCTGAGGAGATATGAGAGGCAGGCTGTGAGCAGAGGGAGGAAGAGAAAGAAGAGGTCCAGAGGTCGTCGTCAGAGGGCGGGAACATGCGTCCAAAGCAACAGTCTCAATCGCAGTGGTCTCAATCGCAGTGGTCTCCATAGCAGTGGTCTCCATAGCAGTGGTCTCCATAGCAGCGGTCTCCATAGCAGCGGTCTCCATAGCAGCGGTCTCCATAGCAGCGGTCCTGATGGAGAGGTGGTAGGTAGCCCAGATTTGCGTTATTCCACAAAGTTCTGTCTTGCGCTGCTGTGAAAAAATCAAATGTATAGGCCTTTTTAACGCTGGCTTTTTCTAAATTAAATTATAATATCCATGTGACATTGTTGCATACAGGGATATACAATGACATTTCAAATTATTAAGTTAATAAAACCACAAACTTTTCAATGTAGTTATGAGGTGCACCCCATAAAAAGACCGGTAGCCTTCACCAAGTAGCTTGTTGTTTACAGTGAGGGAAAAAAGTATTTGAGCCCCTGCTGATTTTGTACAGAAAAACGCATGTAAAAAATGTTATAAATTGATTTGCATTTTAATGAGGGAAGTAAGTATTTGACGCCTCTGCAAAACATGACTTAGTACTTGGTGGCAAAACCCTTGTTGGCAATCACAGAGGTCAGACGTTTCTTGTAGTTGACCACCAGGTTTGCACACATCTCAGGAGGGATTTTGTCCCACTCCTCTTTGCAGATCTTCTCATTAAGGTTTTGAGGCTGACGTTTGGCAACTCAAACCTTCAGCGCCACAGATTTTCTATGGGATTAAGGTCTGGAGACTGGCTAGGCCACTCCAGGACCTTAATGTGCTTCTTCTTGAGCCACTCCTTTGTTGCCTTGGTCATGTGTTTTGGGTCATTGTCATAGTGGAATACCCATCCACGACCCATTTTCAATGCCCTGGCTGAGGGAAGGAGGTTCTCACCCAAGATTTGACGGTACATGGCCCCGTCCATCGTCCCTTTGATGCAGTGAAGTTGTCCTGTCCCCTCAGCAGAAAAACACACCCAAAGCATAATGTTTCCACCTCCATGTTTGACGGTGGGGATGGTGTTCTTGGGGTCATAGGCAGCATTCCTCCTCCTCCAAACACGGCGAGTTGAGTTGATGCCAAAGAGCTCGATTTTGGTCTCATCTGACCACAACACATTTTCACCCAGTTCTCCTCTGAATCAGTCAGATGTTCATTGGCAAACTTCAGACGGGCTTGCATACAGTGGGGGAAAAAAGTATTTAGTCAGCCACCAATTGTGCAAGTTCTCCCACTTAAAAAGATGAGAGAGGCCTGTAATTTTCATCATAGGTACACGTCAACTATGACAGACAAAATGAGAAAAATAATCCAGAAAATCACATTGTAGGATTTTTAATGAATTTATTTGCAAATTATGGTGGAAAATAAGTATTTGGTCAATAACAAAAGTTTCTCAATACTTTGTTATATACCCTTTGTTGGCAATGACACAGGTCAAACGTTTTCTGTAAGTCTTCACAAGGTTTTCACACACTGTTGCTGGTATTTTGGCCCATTCCTCCATGCAGATCTCCTCTAGAGCAGTGATGTTTTGGGGCTGTCGCTGGGCAACACGGACTTTCAACTCCCTCCAAAGATTTTCTATTGGGTTGAGATCTGGAGACTGGCTAGGCCACTCCAGGACCTTGAAATGCTTCTTACGAAGCCACTCCTTCGTTGCCTGGGCGGTGTGTTTGGGATCATTGTCATGCTGAAAGACCCAGCCACGTTTCATCTTCAATGCCCTTGCTGATGGAAGGAGGTTTTCACTCAAAATCTCACGATACATGGCCCCATTCATTCTTTCCTTTACACGGATCAGTCGTCCTGGTCCCTTTGCAGAAAAACAGCCCCAAAGCATGATGTTTCCACCCCCAGGCTTCACAGTAGGTATGGTGTTCTTTGGATGCAACTCAGCATTCTTTGTCCTCCAAACACGACGAGTTGAGTTTTTACCAAAAAGTTCTATTTTGGTTTCATCTGACCATATGACATTCTCCCAATCCTCTTCTGGATCATCCAAATGCACTCTAGCAAACTTCAGACGGGCCTGGACATGTACTGGCTTAAGCAGGGGGACACGTCTGGCACTGCAGGATTTGAGTCCCTGGCGGCGTAGTGTGTTACTGATGGTAGGCTTTGTTACTTTGGTCCCAGCTCTCTGCAGGTCATTCACTAGGTCCCCCTGTGTGGTTCTGGGATTTTTGCTCACCGTTCTCATGATCATTGCAACTCCACGAGGTGAGATCTTGCATGGAGCCCCAGGCCAAGGGAGATTGACAGTTCTTTTGTGTTTCTTCCATTTGCGAATAATCGCACCAACTGTTGTCACCTTCTCACCAAGCTGCTTGGCGATGGTCTTGTAGCCCATTCCAGCCTTGTGTAGGTCTACAATCTTGTCCCTGACATCCTTGGAGAGCTCTTTGGTCTTGGCCATGGTGGAGAGTTTGGAATCTGATTGATTGATTGCTTCTTTGGACAGGTGTCTTTTATACAGATAACAGGCTGAGATTAGGAGCACTACCTTTAAGAGTGTGCTCCTAATCTCAGCTCTTTACCTGTATAAAAGACACCTGGGAGCCAGAAGTCTTTCTGATTGAGAGGGGGTCAAATACTTATTTCCCTCATTAAAATGCAAATCAATTTATAACATTTTTGACATACGTTTTTCTGAATTTTTTTGTTGTTATTCTGTCTCTCACTGTTCAAATAAACCTACTATTAAAATTATAGACTGATCATTTCTTTGTCAGTGGGCAAACTTACAAAATCAGCAGGGGATCAAATACTTTTTTCCCCTCACTGTATGTTGGCCAATCAAAGCAGCAAAGAGGCTCTAGTGGAGTGACCGTTCACTAAGGCAACGCAAGATGGAATTAAATGAAGTTATCGAAATGAGAAGTAGGCTACAACGAGCGCCAACAGGTAGGCTGCTGTGTTACCTGAATGGTTTTGTGGAGAAAGCACAATGTGGCCTCAATTAGCCTAGCTAGCTATATAGCTGACTAGCCTAGCTAGCTTCTCTAGGCTATATAGCTGACTAGCCTAGCTAGCTTCTCTAGTCTCTAGGCTATATAGCTGACTAGCTAGCTTCTCTAGGCTATATAGCTGACTAGCCTAGATAGCTTCTCTACTCTAGGCTATATAGCTGACTAGCCTAGCTAGCTTCTCTAGGCTATATAGCTGACTAGCCTAGCTAGCTTCTCTAGTCTCTAGGCTATATAGCTGACTAGCCTAGCTAGCTTCTCTAGGCTATATAGCTGACTAGCCTAGCTAGCTTCTCTAGGCTATATGGCTGACTAGCCTAGATAGCTTCTCTAGTCTCTAGGCTATATAGCTGACTAGCCTAGCTAGCTTCTCTAGGCTATATAGCTGACTAGCCTAGCTAGCTTCTCTAGGCTATATGGCTGACTAGCCTAGATAGCTTCTCTAGTCTCTAGGCTATATAGCTGACTAGCCTAGCTAGCTTCTCTAGGCTATATGGCTGACTAGCCTAGCTAGCTTCTCTAGTCTCTAGGCTATATAGCTGACTAGCCTAGCTTCTCTACTCTAGGCTATATAGCTGACTAGCCTAGATAGCTTCTCTAGTCTCTAGGCTATATGGCTGACTAGTCTAGCTTCTCTACTCTAGGCTATATAGCTGACTAGTCTAGCTAGCTTCTCTAGGCTATATGGCTGACTAGTCTAGCTAGCTTCTCTAGTCTCTAGGCTATATGGCTGACTAGTCTAGCTAGCTTCTCTAGGCTATATGGCTGACTAGTCTAGCTAGCTTCTCTAGTCTCTAGGCTATATAGCTGACTAGCCTAGCTAGCTTCTCTAGGCTATATAGCTGACTAGCTAGCTTCTCTAGTCTCTAAGATATATAGCTGACTAGCTAGCTTCTCTAGTCTCTAGGCTATATAGCTGACTAGCTAGCTTCTCTACTCTAGGCTACTCCAGCCCATTGTGGCTGCTACAAGGTAGTCTTGGCTGTAGCCGAGTAGCTTCTCTCTGCCTCCATCTACTCGCTCCCATCTCACCGTCACCTCCGCAGCAGTAGAGCACCAGCCTTTCCTCGCGCAGCAGTGCTCAGGTTAAAAATGTATTCTGGATATCTGACTCAAATTCATGATACTATTCGGATAGTGAAATGATTTCAAACCCCCATCCCTAGTGGTTAGAGTTAAATCTCTGTTGTGTATGTTGTGACCAGCAGGAGAACGGTGATGACAGCGGGCTGGCGCGTACACGCAGGGTCCTCACCTTCCAGGTGTCCCCCTCCTCTGTTACCATGGAAACCCTGGCCCAGGAGGAGGCCACGCCCCCACAGGAGGAGGAGCCCAGGAAGAGGAGCGGCGGCTTCAGAACCCTGCTGGCTCAGCTCCACGGCAACCGCAGCCGCGTCGTCAGGGAAACACACACATGACTGATGACATCACTGTCAGATTCCAAATATGTTCTTTATTGTCATCTTTGTCAATTCTCTACCTGCCTCTACTCGTTTTGTTCTCGTTCAACCCAACTAAACAACTTAAAGCATTGGCTGGAGGGAGTTATCGTCATATCTCTTACATTAGAGGGGAAGTGAATGGAGTTACTATCATTATTATACTCTTACACTCGTTGAATCTAGTTTTGAATGTAAATAATAATCAGCCTCATTGTCATGTTTCTGTTGAAGTTAGTTTCTTATCTGTATCAGATCTTCCCTGTTTGTTTCACACTGAAGAATAAATTGTATTTAATTTAATCTCTTCTGTCCAAAGATTACATCTCTACCACCAGACACAGCTGGCCCCATATTCATAAACCTACTGATCTAGGACCAGATCATAATGAATGGACAGGGCCCTCTCTACCGAGCTGGCCCCGTATTCATAAACCTGCTGATCTAGGACCAGATCATAATGAATGGACAGGGCCCTCTCTACCGAGCTGGCCCCATATTCATAAACCTGCTGATCTAGGACCAGATCATAATGAATGGACAGGGCCCTCTCTACCGAGCTGGCCCCATATTCATAAACCTGCTGATCTAGGACCAGATCATAATGAATGGACAGGGCCCTCTACCGAGCTGGCCCCATATTCATAAACCTGCTGATCTAGGACCAGATCATAATGAATGGACAGGGGGTCCTGATCCTAGATCAGCACTTCAATTCTGAGATGCTCATCGACATTCAGATGAAGTCGCCAGTGGCACACCGGGCTAGTGCCAACTGAAAGCTACTGGCCCGATTGGAAAATAATACAGGCCCCGGTCAAGATCTGACTTAGGTTTTATATAGGCCTATCCAATGGCATTGTGCCTTGACATTCAAATGATTTGTGCATTCTGAAATAATGTGAACATTGCCTGAATAAATAGATTGGATGCTCCCGATACAAACGCACTAATGACGTCTGTCCATGTGGTAGCTAGTCAGTCTCTCTATTTGAGATGTTGAAGAGTTGTCGAGGGGTTATTGTATCATGTTTTAAAATGAGAAAGCGACCAAAAACTGGGTTCACTTTGTAATGGAACGCTTTGTATGGATTAACCAGGTTGAAGACGACAACATTTCGATGTTGTCTCGCTCGTAGCTGCACATGCAACAGACCCTTCAATTGAAAACGTCGGGAAGCAAACCAAAGCGGCTACATCTCATGGAAACTGATCAGCAATTAAATCACAGAATAATTATATTGGAGCAGTAGAACTTCTAAATCGGCTACCATAATGTCAAGGGCTTTTCAAGCACCAAAGAGCCTAGAGGAAATGTCAGATTTTCAAGGTTGGCTATTCAACGATGACTGAATTGCACATCACAAATATTCAACCAAGACTTTGAACTTTTTTATTTGGTTTGCAAACCCATTCTTGGCTTTGCATTTACTGGTAGACATAACTTGGAACATCTTTCCTACCGCTGTCGGTCTTTGGTGAGCTGCTCCACATAACAACCAAATAATATACCTACCTAGGGCGGCAGGTAGCTTAGTGGTTAAGAGCGTTGTGCCAGTACCCGAAAGGTCGCTGGTTCTAATCCCAGAGGCGACTAGGTGAAAAATCTGCCGTTGTGCCCTTGAGCAAGGCACTTAACCCTAATTGCTCCTGTAAGTCGCTCTGGATAAGAGCTTCTGCTAAATAACTAAAATGTAAAACATTCTATTAGTCACGTCCCAAATACAACAGGTGTAGACTTACATTTTTAGTCATTTAGCAGACGCTCTTATCCAGAGCGACTTACAGTTAGTGAGTGCATACATAATTTTTATTTTATATATATATTTTTTCATACTGGCCCCCCGTGGGAAACGAACCCACAACCCTGGCGTTGCAAACGCCATGCTCTACCAACTGAGCTACATCCCTGCCGGCCATTCCCTCCCATACCCTGGATGACGCTGGGCCAATTGTGCGCCGCCCCATGGGTCTCCCAGTCGCGGCCAGCTATGACAGAGCCTGGATTCGAACCAGGATCTCTAGTGGCACAGCGATGCAGTGCCTTAGACCACTGCGCCACTCGGGAGACCTAATCGTTAAATGCTCATTTACTAGCCCTTTCCCAACAATGCAGAGTTCAAAAGTAAGAAAATAAATGCTAAAAATAAAAGGAAATATTAACACAACGATGCTACACTGAACACAAATATAAACGCAACGTGCAACAATTTCAAAGATTTTACTGAGTTGCAGTTCATATAAGGAATTCAGTCAATTGAAATAAATTCATTAGGCCCTAATCTATGGATTTCACATGACTGGGAATACAGATATGCATCTGTTGGTCACAGATACCTTTTTTAAAAAAGGTAGGGGCGTGGATCAGAAAACCAGTCAGTATCTGGTGTGACCAACATTTGCCTCAAGCAATGCGACATCTCCTTTGCATAGAGTTGATCAGGCTGTTGATTGTGGCGTGTGGAATGTTGTCCTACTCCTCTTCAATGGCTGTGCGAAGTTGCTGGATATTGGGGGGAACTGGAACACGCTGTCGTACACGTAAATCCAGAGCATCCCAAACATGCTGGGTGGTCCTCTGTAGCTCAATTGGTAGAGCATGGCGCTTGTAACGCCAGGGTAGTGGGTTCGATCCCCGGGACCACCCATACGTAAAAATGTATGCACACATGACTGTAATGGGTGACATGTCTGGTGAGTATGCAGGCCATGGAAGAACTGGGACATTTTCAGCTTCCAGGAATTGTGTACATATCCTTGCGACATGTTCTGTGCATTATCATGCTGAAACATGAGGTGATGGCGGCGGATGAATGGCACGACAATGGGCCTCAGGATCTCGTCACGGTATCTTACATTTACATTTTACATTTTAGTCATTTAGCAGACGCTCTTATCCAGAGCGACTTACAGTTAGTGAGTGCATACATCATTTTTTTTTTATACTGGCCCCCCATGGGAATCGAACCCACAACCCTGGCGTTGCAAACGCCATGCTCTACCAACTGAGCTACATCCCTGCCAACCATTCCCTCCCTTACCCTGGACGACGCTGGGCCAATTGTGCGCCGCCCCATGCGTCTCCCGGTCGCGGTTGGCTACGACAGAGCCTGGATTCGAACCAGGATCTCTAGTGGCACAGCTAGCACTGCGACGCAGTGCCTTAGACCACTGCGCCACTCGGGAGTATCTCTGTGCATTCAAATTTAAATCGATAAAATGCAATTGTGTTCGTTGTCCGTAGCTTATGCATGCCCATACCATATCCCCACCGCCACCATGGGGCACTCTGTTCACAACATTGACATCAGCCCCGTTGCCCCTCTTCTCAACAGTAGGGCTCCCATTCTTCTCCCGATAGTTGAAGATGCCATGCCCAGTTGAAAATTACCCTGATAATTGCCTCGAAAGTGAACCTAAATTATACTGGAACTAATTCCACATATATAATAACAGATTAAATAAATGAAGTAGGCTAAAATATGGGGGAGCATTGATGAACGAGGTGAAGCGAACAATGCATAATTATAATAATCACCCATTGTGAATGAAGAACAGGGCGGACCATTCTATTGTATTGATTTATTCTAATTATAACCACAAACTGTTATGTCCTCTATCAGTCTACTCTGGCCTACTGGGAACTTAAAGTACACCGTGAGAGCGTGCGTATCTTACAGTGGCAAGAAGACGGTGGCGACCCGTCATTCAGAGCCCCACCTTTTAGCAAAAAATAAAAAATATGGGTAGGGGGTGCCTGTTTTGCAAACAATGTAAAAAAAAATATTTACAAAATCATTGAGTTAATAAAGCTGCATACAAACTTGGTCTCTTTTTTGCTTTCTTGAGTAAGGCAGCTCCAAAATGCAGGTGTTTCAGCCTAGCTCAGTGCTTTCTGTGGTGGTGGGGCAGCCAGCGGAAAATACGGAGCGTAAGGTTGGTAATGTTCTCTAGTTGCGCCGTGATTGGGTAATGTTCTCTAGTTGCACCGTGATTGGCTCAGTGTTCTGTCACTCATGGGGACACTACATCACCGCCAAATCTAAGGGTAGAGCTCGAAAATTCAAGCCCCTTGGGTGCTGCCATAGAGTTACATTAGAAGTGCCCATCCAAGAAGGCTCAAGGTCATTGGCCACAGATAAAATGACGTAAAATCACATATCTACAGTAGCTTTGATTGGACTGATCATGTCAACGTCATACTTTCAAAATCTTAGCTAGCAGTCATCATGAATCAAGTCGACTATCTACTGGCAAATCCTTTTTAATCCTTGTCATATGAAGAGAAATTATAGATAAAACGTATTGGTGCTCATCGGCCATTGGACATAAACATTACACAACAAGTTGGAAATCGCAAATTCATCAATGAATGGTTTGGAAGGAATCAGTGGCTAACTGCAAGCATTGCAAAGCAGTCACTAGCCTGCTGTTCAGTGGAGTGGATGTGTGGTCCCAAGTCTGGGTTTAAGGGTTTCTTTTCCAAGCTTAACAGGATAAACATTCAACATTGGCCATCCTGTCAATCCAGCATGACTTCTGCCGCACTCAAAACAACTGGAAACTCGGAACTGGGAAATCTGACTTCAGTGAGTTCAAGAAAACCAGCTCAGATTGGGAAAATACATTTTGAACAGTCACCCAACTCGGAATTGCAAGTCGGAAACTCTGGCCTCTTTCTAGAGCGCCGACCTGAAGATCACTGACGTCATCATGATTCAACCTTGTTTTTTTCCCCGAGTTCCCAGTTGTTTTGAAAGCACCATAAATCCAGAGAATGCCAGACTGATGACAAAGTTTGATGACAAAATTTGCCCACGAAGGACCGCTGCGCCACCTTCCTGTTCAAGTGAGCACATCAGAACAAAAATGTATTGTATGCTGCTGCATAAATGATGTAATATGCCAGGGAGATATGTATACTGTAGCTAAGAAAGTAATACTAAGTTAGTAGCCCATGTGCCTCCCCTAATAATTTGGTCAATTTTCCCCTCGTAATTTAGCCTACTGTTCTGACTTGGTGGTGCACATGTACAGTGGGGAAAATAAGTATTTAGTCAGCCACCAATTGTGCAAGTTCTCCCACTTAAAAAGATGAGAGAGGCCTGTAATTTTCATCATAGGTACACGTCAACTATGAAAGACAAAATGAGGGGGAAAAATCCAGAAAATCACATTGTAGGATTTTTAATGAATTTATTTGCAAATTATGGTGGAAAATAAGTATTTGGTCAATAACAAAAGTTTCTCAATACTTTGTTATATACCCTTTGTTGGCAATGACACAGGTCAAACGTTTTCTGTAAGTCTTCACAAGGTTTTCACACACTGTTTCTGGTATTTTGGCCCATTCCTCCATGCAGATCTCCTCTAGAGCAGTGATGTTTTGGGGCTGTCGCTGGGCAACACAGACTTTCAACTCCCTCCAAAGATTTTCTATGGGGTTGAGATCTGGAGACTGGCTAGGCCATTCCAGGACCTTGAAATGCTTCTTACAAAGCCACTCCTTCGTTGCCCGGGCGGTGTGTTTGGGATCATTGTCATGCTGAAAGACCCAGCCACGTTTCATCTTCAATGCCCTTGCTGATGGAAGGAGGTTTTCACTCAAAATCTCACGATACATGGCCCCATTCATTCTTTCCTTTACACGGATCAGTCGTCCTGGTCCCTTTGCAGAAAAACAGCCCCAAAGCATGATGTTTCCACCCCCATGCTTCACAGTAGGTATGGTGTTCTTTGGATGCAACTCAGCATTCTTTGTCCTCCAAACACGACGAGTTGAGTTTTACCAAAAAGTTCTATTTTGGTTTCATCTGACCATATGACATTCTCCCAATCCTCTTCTGGATCATGCAAATGCACTCTAGCAAACTTCAGACGGGCCTGGACATGTACTGGCTTAAGCAGGGGGACACGTCTGGCACTGCAGGATTTGAGTCCCTGGCGGCGTAGTGTGTTACTGATGGTAGGCTTTGTTACTTTGGTCCCAGCTCTCTGCAGGTCATTCACTAGGTCCCCCCGTGTGGTTCTGGGATTTTTGCTCACCGTTCTTGTGATCATTTTGACCCCACGGGGTGAGATCTTGCGTGGAGCCCCAGATCGAGGGAGATTATCAGTGGTCTTGTATGTCTTCCATTTCCTAATAATTGCTCCCACAGTTGATTTCTTCAAACCAAGCTGCTTACCTATTGCAGATTCAGTCTTCCCAGCCTGGTGCAGGTCTACAATTTTGTTTCTGGTGTCCTTTGACAGCTCTTTGGTCTTGGCCATAGTGGAGTTTGGAGTATGACTGTTTGCGGTTGTGGACAGGTGTCTTTTATACTGATAACAAGTTCAAACAGGTGCCATTAATACAGGTAACGAGTGGAGGGCAGAGGAGACTCTTAAAGAAGAAGTTACAGGTCTGTGAGAGCCAGAAATCTTGCTTGTTTGTAGGTGACCAAATACTTATTTTCCACCATAATTTGCAAATAAATTCATTAAAAATCCTACAATGTGATTTTCTGGAGGAAAAAAATGCTCATTTTGTCTGTCATAGTTGACGTGTACCTATGATGAAAATTACAGGCCTCTCATCTTTTTAAGTGGGAGAACTTGGACCATTGGTGGCTGACTAAATACTCCCCCACTGTAGTCTATAGCCTGTTTTAGAGAAATGTAATCATCTAATATTGAAAGAGCTTTCATTGTCTGCTTATATGCCCCCTTTATTTATCCTACGGTTCTGACTTGATGTACAGGGAGAACACTGTAAGAACGGCCCATGTTCTGAATTCTGTCGCTGTACCTTTCAAAAGGGCTGAACAAATAGTTATATTGACTACGTCCGTCCTAGCTCGCTCATTAATGTCTTAATCTAAATTACGGATTGCCTCTTATCCGCTCGTCGTCTCCTTATGCCATAGTTTGTACATCTCAATTGTCAGTAGAAACCACATTTGATTAAGCAAGTCAGCCATATCAGCTATGTTTTTTAAAGGCAGTAAATGAGGCTGAATGAACTGTTTCGCTGCCAGACAAGGCTCCACTGATAGCCAGGTGTAGCGGTGGTAAGGTGTTGGGACTCTGCTGTTGGGACTCTGCTGTTGGGACTCTGCTGTTGGGACAGCTTTATGGAGGCCCTAACAGTTTGTGGTCACCGTTTGTCACCGTTATAGTGCAATTAATGTATTGTTTAGAGTTGTGTTGTGGCTTTGCTGGCATGCATATAAATGTAAACTCAGCAAAAAAAAGAAACGTCCTCTCACTGTCAACTGCGTTTATTTTCAGCAAACTTAACATGTGTAAATATTTGTATGAACATAAGATACATAAACTGAACAAGTTCCACAGACGTGAAATTTTATAATGTGTCCCTGAACAAAGGGGGGGTCAAAATCAAAAGTAACAGTCAGTATCTGGTGTGGCCACCAGCTGCATTAAGTACTGCAGTGCATCTCCTCCTCATGGACTGCACCAGATTTGCCAGTTCTTGCTGTGAGATGTTACCCCACTCTTCCACCAAGGCACCTGCAAGTTCCCTGACATTTCTGGGGGGAATGGCCCTAGCCCTCACCCTCTGTTCCAACAGGTCCCAGACGAGCTCAATGGGATTGATATCCGGGCTCTTCGCTGAACATGGCAGATCACTGACATTCCTGTCTTGCAGGAAATTACGCACAGAACGAGCAGTATGGCTGGTGGCATTGTCATGCTGGAGGGTCATGTCAGGATGAGCCTGCAGGAAGGGTACCGCATGAGGGAGGATGTCTTCCCTGTAACGCACAGCGTTGAGATTGCCTGCAATGACAACAAGCTCAGTCCGATGATGCTGTGACACACCGCCCCAGACCATGACGGACCCTCCACCTCCAAATCGATCCCGCTCCAGAGTACAGGCCTCTGTGTAACGCTCATTCCTTCAACGATAAACGCGAATCCGACCATCACCCCTGGTGAGACAAAACCGCGACTCGTCAGTGAAGAGCACTTTTTGCCAGTCCTGTCTGGTCCAGCGACGGTGGGTTTGTGCCCATAGGCGACGTTGTTGCCAGTGATGTCTGGTGAGGACCTGCCTTACAACAGGTCTACAAGCCCTCAGTCCAGCCTCTCTCAGCCTATTGTGGACAGTCAGCACTGATGGGGGGATTGTGCGTTCCTGGTGTAACTCGGGCAGTTGTTGTTGCCATCCTGTACCTGTCCCGCAGGTGTGATGTTTGGACGTACCGATCCTGTGCAGGTGTTGTTACACGTGGTCTACCACTGCGAGGACGATCAACTGTCCGTCCTGTCTCCCTGTAGCGCTGTCTTAGGTGTCTCACAGTACGGACATTGCAATTTATTGCCCTGGCCACATCTGCAGTCCTCATGCCTCCTTGCAGCATGCCTAAGGCACGTTCACGCAGTTGAGCAGGGACCCTGGGCATCTTTCTTTTGGTGTTTTTCAGTCAGTAGAAAGGCCTCTTTAGTGTCCTAAGTTTTCATAACTGTGACCTTAATTGCCTACCGTCTGTAAGCTGTTAGTGTCTTAACGACCGTTCCACAGGTGCATGTTCATTAATTGTTTATGGTTCATTTAACAAGCATGGGAAACAGTGTTTAAACCCTTTACAATGAAGATCTGTGAAGTTATTTGGATTTTTACAAATTATCTTTCAAAGACAGGGTCCTGAAAAAGGGACATTTCTGATGTACTGAGACCGGTTGAAAGTACTGCCAAATTCTCTAAAACGATGTTGATGGCGGCTTATGGTAGAAAAATGAACATTAAATTCTCTGGCAACAGCTCTGGTGGACATTCCTGCAGTCAGCATGCCAAATGCACGCTCCCTCAAAACTTGAGACATCTGTAGCATTGTGTTGTGGGACAAAACTGCACATTTTAGTGGCCTTTTATTGTCCCCAGCACAAGGTGCACCTGTGTAATGATCATGCTTTTTAATCAGTTTCTTGATATGCCACACCTGTCAGGTAGATGGATTATCTTGGCAAAGGAGAAATGCTCACTAGCAGGGATGTAAACAAATTTATGCACAACATTTGAGAGAAATAATTTTATTGCATATGGACATTTTTTATTTCAGCTCATGAAACATGGGACTAACACTTTACATGTTGCGTTTATATATATATTTTTGTTCAGTGTATGTAAACTGTTGTATGTATTATGTCAACTCTTCAATAAATAAATAAAAATACATTTACATCATTTCAGTGTTTCTCTTTATTTACAAAAAGCAGTTAGCAAAAACACTAATTCACTCTGATTAAGAAAAGGCAGACAGAATACAAGCTGGTAGAGAAATAGATAGCAACGTGCTAGCAGAGAATAGATAGCAACGTGCTAGCAGAGAATAGATAGCAACGTGCTAGCAGACAATAGATAGCAACGTGCTAGCAGAGAATAGATAGCAACATGCTAGCAGAGAAATAGATAGCAACGTGCTAGCAGAGAAATAGATAGCAACGTGCTAGCAGAGAATAGATAGCAACGTGCTAGCAGAGAAATAGATAGCAACGTGCTAGCAGAGAATAGATAGCAACGTGCTAGCAGAGAATAGATAGCAACGTGCTAGCAGAGAATAGATAGCAACGTGCTAGCAGAGAATAGATAGCAACGTGCTAGCAGAGAATAGATAGCAACGTGCTAGCAGAGAATAGATAGCAACGTGCTAGCAGAGAATAGATAGCAACGTGCTAGCAGAGAATAGATAGCAACGTGCTAGCAGAGAATAGATAGCAACGTGCTAGCAGAGAATAGATAGCAACGTGCTAGCAGAGAATAGATAGCAACGTGCTAGCAGAGAATAGATAGCAACGTGCTAGCAGAGAAATAGATAGCAACGTGCTAGCAGAGAAATAGATAGCAACGTGCTAGCAGAGAATGATAGCAACATGCTAGCAGAGAATAGATAGCAACGTGCTAGCAGAGAATAGATAGCAACGTGCTAGCAGAGAATAGATAGCAACGTGCTAGCAGAGAATAGATAGCAACGTGCTAGCAGAGAATAGATAGCAACGTGCTAGCAGAGAAATAGATAGCAACGTGCTAGCAGAGAAATAGATAGCAACGTGCTAGCAGAGAAATAGATAGCAACGTGCTAGCAGAGAATAGATAGCAACGTGCTAGCAGAGAATAGATAGCAACGTGCTAGCAGAGAAATAGATAGCAACGTGCTAGCAGAGAAATAGATAGCAACGTGCTAGCAGAGAATAGATAGCAACATGCTAGCAGAGAATAGATAGCAACAAAGATTAGCTGCAACTTCTCCCTTCAGGCTCCTTGGGCTGTCCCAACAATACTGAAGCGTGTGTGTACTAAGGTTGGGTGTGTGTGTGTGTGTGTGTGTGTGTGTGTGTGTGTGGTGAGCCCGGAGTAGGGTGAAGACCCTAGACGCTGACCTTCGGTCTGTTTTGCATTTCCCCCAGTAATGGTTAGGGTTGGGATTGGGGAAGGGGAAGCTGGATCTGTCCCTAGGGGGAGCATGTCTCCCTCTGGTCGCTGACCACAAACGTGACTTGTGTGTCTACCTCAGTGTTGTGTGATTGTGTGTTAGTGTTAAGTCGATAGGTGTGTGTGTGTGTGTGTCAGCCCTCGACGTCGGGCGTTCTCTCCCTGCAGATTGTCAGTGTGTGTGTGTCGATGGTTCTATCTCCCTGCAGTGTGTGTGTGTCAGTGGTTGTCTCTCCCTGTAGTGTGTGTGTAAGCTCAGGTTGTGTGTGTGTAAGCTTGAGGTGTGTGTGTGCTCGGAGCTGTCTGTTTTGGGTTGCCGTGTGAACGATGCGTAGCTCCTCCTCCTCCAGATCTTCCAACAGCATCAGCACTGCCTCCAGAGTGTGGGACTGGAAACACACACGAAGCCACAGACCAATCACCACACAGTATGGATGGATGGAAGACCCAATCACCACATAGTATGGATGGAAGACCCAATCACCACATAGTATGAATGGAAGACCCAATCACCACACAGTATGGATGGAAGACCCAATCACCACACAGTATGGATGGAAGACCCAATCACCACACAGTATGGATGGAAGACCCAATCACCACATAGTATGAATGGAAGACCCAATCACCACATAGTATGGATGGAAGACCCAATCACCACACAGTATGGATGGAAGACCCAATCACCACACAGTATGGATGGAAGACCCAATCACCACATAGTATGGATGGAAGACCCAATCACCACACAGTTAGTGTCTGGATGGTAGAGGAGTGTCTGGATGGTAGAGGAGTGTCTGGATGGTAGAGCAGTGTCTGGATGGTAGAGGAGTGTCTGGATGGTAGAGGAGTGTCTGGATGGTAGAGCAGTGTCTGGATGGTAGAGCAGTGTCTGGATGGTAGAGGAGTGTCTGGATGGTAGAGGAGTGTCTGGATGGTAGAGGAGTGTAGTAGAGGAGTGTCTGGATGGTAGAGCAGT
Source organism: Coregonus lavaretus (assembly GCF_964263955.1). Taxonomy (NCBI): domain Eukaryota; kingdom Metazoa; phylum Chordata; class Actinopteri; order Salmoniformes; family Salmonidae; genus Coregonus; species Coregonus lavaretus. Next base: position 48,913,481 of record NC_140006.1, on the reverse strand, counting down.
GTCTGGATAGTAGAGGAGTGTCTGGATGGTAGAGCAGTGTCTGGATAGTAGAGGAGTGTCTGGATGGTAGAGGAGTGTCTGGATAGTAGAGTCTGGATGGTAGAGGAGTGTCTGGATGGTAGAGCAGTGTCTGGATGGTAGAGGAGTGTCTGGATAGTAGAGGAGTGTAGTAGAGGAGTGTCTGGATGGTAGAGGAGTGTCTGGATGGTAGAGCAGTGTCTGGATAGTAGAGGAGTGTAGTAGAGGAGTGTCTGGATGGTAGAGGAGTGTCTGGATGGTAGAGCAGTGTCTGGATAGTAGAGGAGTGTAGTAGAGGAGTGTCTGGATGGTAGAGGAGTGTCTGGATGGTAGAGGAGTGTCTGGATGGTAGAGGAGTGTCTGGATGGTAGAGGAGTGTCTGGATGGTAGAGGAGTGTCTGGATGGTAGAGGAGTGTCTGGATAGTAGAGGAGTGTCTGGATGGTAGAGGAGTGTCTGGATGGTAGAGGAGTGTCTGGATAGTAGAGGAGTGTAGTAGAGGAGTGTCTGGATGGTAGAGGAGTGTCTGGATGGTAGAGGAGTGTCTGGATAGTAGAGGAGTGTAGTAGAGGAGTGTCTGGATGGTAGAGGAGTGTCTGGATGGTAGAGCAGTGTCTGGATGGTAGAGGAGTGTCTGGATAGTAGAGGAGTGTCTGGATGGTAGAGGAGTGTCTGGATGGTAGAGGAGTGTCTGGATGGTAGAGCAGTGTCTGGATGGTAGAGCAGTGTCTGGATAGTAGAGGAGTGTCTGGATGGTAGAGGAGTGTCTGGATAGTAGAGGAGTGTAGTAGAGGAGTGTCTGGATGGTAGAGGAGTGTCTGGATGGTAGAGGAGTGTCTGGATGGTAGAGGAGTGTAGTAGAGGAGTGTCTGGATAGTAGAGGAGTGTCTGGATAGTAGAGGAGTGTCTGGATGGTAGAGGAGTGTCTGGATAGTAGAGGAGTGTCTGGATAGTAGAGGAGTGTCTGGACGGTAGTGGAGTGTCTTGATGGTAGAGGAGTGTCTGGATGGTAGAGGAGTGTCTGGATGGTAGAGGAGTGTAGTAGAGGAGTGTCTGGATGGTAGAGGAGTGTCTGGATGGTAGAGGAGTGTCTGGATGGTAGAGGAGTGTCTGGATGGTAGAGGAGTGTCTGGATGGTAGAGGAGTGTAGTAGAGGAGTGTCTGGATAGTAGAGGAGTGTCTGGATAGTAGAGGAGTGTCTGGATGGTAGAGGAGTGTCTGGATAGTAGAGCAGTGTCTGGATGGTAGAGGAGTGTCTGGATGGTAGAGGAGTGGCTGGATGGTAGAGGAGTGTCTGGATGGTAGAGGAGTGTAGTAGAGGAGTGTCTGGATTGTAGAGGAGTGTCTGGATGGTAGAGGAGTGTCTGGATGGTAGAGGAGTGTCTGGATAGTAGAGGAGTGTCTGGATAGTAGAGGAGTGTCTGGATGGTAGAGGAGTGTAGTAGAGGAGTGTCTGGATGGTAGAGGAGTGTCTGGATAGTAGAGGAGTGTCTGGATAGTAGAGGAGTGTCTGGACGGTAGTGGAGTGTCTTGATGGTAGAGGAGTGTCTGGATGGTAGAGGAGTGTCTGGATGGTAGAGGAGTGTAGTAGAGGAGTGTCTGGATGGTAGAGGAGTGTCTGGATGGTAGAGGAGTGTCTGGATGGTAGAGGAGTGTCTGGATGGTAGAGGAGTGTCTGGATGGTAGAGGAGTGTCTGGATGGTAGAGGAGTGTCTGGATGGTAGAGGAGTGTCTGGATGGTAGAGGAGTGTAGTAGAGGAGTGTCTGGATGGTAGAGGAGTGTCTGGATAGTAGAGGAGTGTCTGGATAGTAGAGGAGTGTCTGGACGGTAGTGGAGTGTCTTGATGGTAGAGGAGTGTCTGGATGGTAGAGGAGTGTCTGGATGGTAGAGGAGTGTAGTAGAGGAGTGTCTGGATGGTAGAGGAGTGTCTGGATGGTAGAGGAGTGTCTGGATGGTAGAGGAGTGTCTGGATGGTAGAGGAGTGTCTGGATGGTAGAGGAGTGTCTGGATGGTAGAGGAGTGTAGTAGAGGAGTGTCTGGATAGTAGAGGAGTGTCTGGATGGTAGAGGAGTGTCTGGATGGTAGAGGAGTGTCTGGATAATAGAGCAGTGTCTGGATGGTAGAGGAGTGTCTGGATGGTAGAGGAGTGGCTGGATGGTAGAGGAGTGGCTGGATAGTAGAGGAGTGTTTGGATGGTAGAGGAGTGTCTGGATAGTAGAGGAGTGTCTGGATGGTAGAGGAGTGTCTGGATGGTAGAGGAGTGTCTGGATGGTAGAGGAGTGTAGTAGAGGAGTGTCTGGATGGTAGAGGAGTGTAGTAGAGGAGTGTCTGGATGGTAGAGGAGTGTCTGGATGGTAGAGGAGTGTAGTAGAGGAGTGTCTGGATGGTAGAGGAGTGTCTGGATAGTAGAGGAGTGTCTGGATGGTAGAGGAGTGTCTGGATAGTAGAGGAGTGTCTGGATGGTAGAGGAGTGTAGTAGAGGAGTGTCTGGATGGTAGAGGAGTGTCTGGATGGTAGAGGAGTGTCTGGATGGTAGAGGAGTGTCTGGTTGGTAGAGGAGTGTCTGGATGGTAGAGGAGTGTAGTAGAGGAGTGTCTGGATGGTAGAGGAGTGTCTGGATAGTAGAGGAGTGTCTGGTTAGTAGAGGAGTGTCTGGATGGTAGAGGAGTGTCTGGATGGTAGAGGAGTGTCTGGATGGTAGAGGAGTGTAGTAGAGGAGTGTCTGGATGGTAGAGGAGTGTCTGGATGGTAGAGGAGTGTCTGGATGGTAGAGGAGTGTCTGGATGGTAGAGGAGTGTCTGGATGGTAGAGGAGTGTCTGGATGGTAGAGGAGTGTCTGGATGGTAGAGGAGTGTCTGGATGGTAGAGGAGTGTCTGGATGGTAGAGGAGTGTCTGGATGGTAGAGGAGTGTCTGGATGGTAGAGGAGTGTCTGGATAGTAGAGGAGTGTCTGGATAGTAGAGGCGTGTCTGGATGGTAGAGGAGTGTATGGATGGTAGAGGAGTGTAGTAGAGGAGTATCTGGATAGTAGAGGAGTGTCTGGATAGTAGAGGAGTGTCTGGATTGTAGAGGAGTGTCTGGATTGTAGAGGAGTGTCTGGATTGTAGAGGAGTGTCTGGATGGTAGAGGAGTGTCTGGATGGTAGAGGAGTGTCTGGATGGTAGAGGAGTGTCTGGATAGTAGAGGAGTGTCTGGATGGTAGAGGAGTGTAGTAGAGGAGTGTCTGGATGGTAGAGGAGTGTCTGGATAGTAGAGGAGTGTCTGGACGGTAGTGGAGTGTCTGGATGGTAGAGGAGTGTCTGGATGGTAGAGGAGTGTCTGGATGGTAGAGGAGTGTAGTAGAGGAGTGTCTGGATAGTTGGTAGAGGAGTGTCTGGATGGTAGAGGAGTGTCTGGATGGTAGAGGAGTGTCTGGATGGTAGAGGAGTGTCTGGATGGTAGAGGAGTGTCTGGATGGTAGAGGAGTGTCTGGATGGTAGAGGAGTGTAGTAGAGGAGTGTCTGGATGGTAGAGGAGTGTCTGGATAGTAGAGGAGTGTCTGGATGGTAGAGGAGTGTCTGGATGGTAGAGGAGTGTAGTAGAGGAGTGTCTGGATAGTAGAGGAGTGTATGGATGGTAGAGGAGTGTCTGGATGGTAGAGGAGTGTCTGGATGGTAGAGGAGTGTCTGGATGGTAGAGGAGTGTCTGGATGGTAGAGGAGTGTCTGGATAGTAGAGGAGTGTCTGGATGGTAGAGGAGTGTCTGGATGGTAGAGGAGTGTCTGGATAGTAGAGGAGTGTAGTAGAGGAGTGTCTGGAAGGTAGAGGAGTGTAGTAGAGGAGTGTCTGGATGGTAGAGGAGTGTCTGGATAGTAGAGGAGTGTCTGGACGGTAGTGGAGTGTCTGGATGGTAGAGGAGTGTCTGGATGGTAGAGGAGTGTCTGGATGGTAGAGGAGTGTAGTAGAGGAGTGTCTGGATAGTTGGTAGAGGAGTGTCTGGATGGTAGAGGAGTGTCTGGATGGTAGAGGAGTGTCTGGATGGTAGAGGAGTGTCTGGATGGTAGAGGAGTGTCTGGATGGTAGAGGAGTGTCTGGATGGTAGAGGAGTGTAGTAGAGGAGTGTCTGGATGGTAGAGGAGTGTCTGGATAGTAGAGGAGTGTCTGGATGGTAGAGGAGTGTCTGGATGGTAGAGGAGTGTAGTAGAGGAGTGTCTGGATAGTAGAGGAGTGTATGGATGGTAGAGGAGTGTCTGGATGGTAGAGGAGTGTCTGGATGGTAGAGGAGTGTCTGGATGGTAGAGGAGTGTCTGGATGGTAGAGGAGTGTCTGGATAGTAGAGGAGTGTCTGGATGGTAGAGGAGTGTCTGGATGGTAGAGGAGTGTCTGGATAGTAGAGGAGTGTAGTAGAGGAGTGTCTGGAAGGTAGAGGAGTGTAGTAGAGGAGTGTCTGGATGGTAGAGGAGTGTCTGGATAGTAGAGGAGTGTTTGGATGGTAGAGGAGTGTCTGGATAGTAGAGGAGTGTCTGGATGGTAGAGGAGTGTCTGGATGGTAGAGGAGTGTCTGGATGGTAGAGGAGTGTAGTAGAGGAGTGTCTGGATGGTAGAGGAGTGTAGTAGAGGAGTGTCTGGATGGTAGAGGAGTGTCTGGATGGTAGAGGAGTGTAGTAGAGGAGTGTCTGGATGGTAGAGGAGTGTCTGGATAGTAGAGGAGTGTCTGGATGGTAGAGGAGTGTCTGGATAGTAGAGGAGTGTCTGGATGGTAGAGGAGTGTAGTAGAGGAGTGTCTGGATGGTAGAGGAGTGTCTGGATGGTAGAGGAGTGTCTGGATGGTAGAGGAGTGTCTGGTTGGTAGAGGAGTGTCTGGATGGTAGAGGAGTGTAGTAGAGGAGTGTCTGGATGGTAGAGGAGTGTCTGGATAGTAGAGGAGTGTCTGGATAGTAGAGGAGTGTCTGGATGGTAGAGGAGTGTCTGGATGGTAGAGGAGTGTCTGGATAGTAGAGGAGTGTCTGGATGGTAGAGGAGTGTCTGGATAGTAGAGGAGTGTCTGGATGGTAGAGGAGTGTCTGGATGGTAGAGGAGTGTCTGGTTGGTAGAGGAGTGTCTGGATAGTAGAGGAGTGTCTGGATGGTAGAGGAGTGTCTGGATGGTAGAGGAGTGTCTGGATGGTAGAGGAGTGTCTGGATGGTAGAGGAGTGTCTGGATGGTAGAGGAGTGTCTGGATGGTAGAGGAGTGTCTGGTTGGTAGAGGAGTGTCTGGATGGTAGAGGAGTGTCTGGTTGGTAGAGGAGTGTCTGGATAGTAGAGGAGTGTCTGGATGGTAGAGGAGTGTCTGGATGGTAGAGGAGTGTCTGGATAGTAGAGGAGTGTCTGTTACCTTCCTAGCTGCAGGTCGAGGTGATTGGGAGGAGAGGGAGGGGAACTTGTCCCTAGGAATAGGCTTCATCCCCAACTGCTCCCGGATCTTACTGTAGATGGTTAGGAGACAGGGTTAGGGTTAATGGGGTGTGTGTGTGTGTTTGTACGTTTAAAGGGAGCGGGTCTTACTTGGTCTCCTCCATACTGTAGTTGAGGGGGTCGTTCTCTGACTCCGCCTCTGTCTGTCCATTGGTGGAGCTGATGTTCTCTGGCTGGCCACTGGTCGAGAACTGGTTCTGGGCGGCGGCAGGGGGTGTGGTTATCTCCTCTCCCTCCTTTCGAGCGAGAGCAAGCTCCTCCTCTGTCACCACTGGACACACACACACACACACACACACGTCACTTCACACACAGTAGCAACGGCCCAAAACACCAAATGGAGCCCTATGGTTATGCTGTAGGATATAAGTCCTAGCAGCATCCTTCCCCAAAACACAAACATCATTGTCCCAGCTGAAGATCACTGACCCTGGTTGTCCAGTTTGTGTAGGTGTGGCAGGCTTCGCAGCACGTTGAGACGGTATTGGCTGGGGTCTGTTCCGCAGCAGGGGTTCTCAGCCAACCAGAGCACTCGTAGGCGTGTGAGGGGGCGGAGATGGGAGAGCTCTGAGAGAGAAGGGATGAGGTTCCGTCTGAGGTACAACTCACTCAGACACACACACCCCGACAGAGATGACAGGGACAAGATGGAGTTCACACTGGAGAGAGAGAGGACCTGGTTAATGCAGGTCAAAGTTGATTTATCATATGCACAGCATACAACGTAGTGTACACAGTACAACTAAACCTGCTCTCCTCTCAAACAGCGCACAGTGTGTGTGTGTAGGGCCGTGGCGGTCATGACATTCTGTCAGCCGGTGATTGGTCAAGCAAATAACTGGTGGTCTCATGGTAATTGACCGTTAATTAGTCTAAATGAGAAGAGCAGAATAGCATCCTCTGAGTTGTCCTTATGTTAGGTCCTGATCTGGCTATGCCTTATGGCTGTGGGCTACACTAGTTCATTTAGCAGACAAGATTAGCTTAGAATTCCGTGGCTTTATTTTATATTATTTTATAGTATGAAGAATACAATTGAACAAAGCTGAATAAAATAGAAAGGATATTTTCTCCAAATGATTTGAGGAAGTGCGCACATGCGGCTATTCTGTGTTGAGCGGTTAACAAAGAAACAGGTCCTCCTATATGCTTAATTTAGTTATTTATGTAACTTTAGTTGTTCTATATGTTTCGATTTTTAATACATTATATGGCTGCATGATGCGACTAATGATGATTTGAAAAAAGTTGCATGAAAGGCATGAGCTCTGCTAAGTTTTTTGCGCAGGCTGCACACACTTCATCAGTCTCTCATTCACAATTTGACAAGCACTTGATAATGCCTCCAATTTCCCGGCGGCATCCCCTTTGTGTGGCCGTAATGCCCCCTAAAAATATCCATGCCTTTTGCGGCCAGTGGCTGTTGTGCCCTTGGGCTGAATATAATAATTATAATTCCCTTCTCCCGGCTGCATGCCGAAGCACCTCTCACTCACATGGCTCTCCATCACGTGATCGGGTCTTTCTCACACGCTACAAGTGAACACAGACACAACTGCGTGCGTCCTTATCCAATTCCGAGGCAGATATTGAAGATATTGGAAGAACTGTCCACATTTACTTTTCGTCAGCCAACAAGCTGAGTCGGCCTAACGAACAGCAAAAGCACTAGCCAATGTCAATCTACTATCCCCATAGTACAAAAGTCGACCTGTTCTATTCTGTGAGAGAAATAAATATTCCAAACATAGTCTGGGACAGTTGTGGGATGCAATAGAGCCCAAATTAATACAACCACTAGCATCAAAAAAACATTTTTTACGCAATGTGGCTGACCCAACAAATCAGAACGTTTAGTTTAAAATGTTTATAAACTATTAGGCAATTTCTTCACATTATAAGCTCAGCAATGCGCACACGGCAGTAGGCTATAAGCGGGAATGTTCCATTAGCGGGAAAAACACCATTATCAAAAGTGACCGCAAATGCAATTATGCATGTAATGCTTTTATTATAAATGTGCATTTTTATGGTGAAAATTATCTTCCCCAAACTTTAAACTCACGCGCTGTGTATGTATGCCAGTTAGGCTCTAAACCCCTTGTAAAGCAGATTAATGTGCTTCATTTTAAGAAGTTATTTGGCCACTTTAGTTGTAAAACAAACCTTATCAAAACATATAGGACTATGGGCTAGGCTACATGAGGTGTGCGACTATGATTCTAAAAAGTTGGCAAAAAAAGGCTTTGTTTCTTGCCTTAAGCTGGGTATCATTCACAAGTGATAATATATAATTCACAAGCGACAGGCTAATATTGTCACCCATCAGACTATTCTTGATTTAATCTTTACATATACTAAATAATACATGTGTGACATTTGTTTTGATTTAGAATGGACCATTATCATGCACCTGTCTCGAAACAGGGGCAGGGGAAAGAAATACATGAAAGAAATACATCTATGCACTTAAATAGCGAATGGAGGACGCTTTTCCCATGATTCATTTTCATGCCAGCCGGGTAGGCTATACTCCTGTTGTAAAGAGAAGCAATGTGCTTAATATTAGGAAAGTTGAGAAATAAATATAGTATGCCTAGCCAATAGAAAGCTGATGGGATCCTCCTCTTTTTAATAGAGGCCATCACTCTGTTTCCTCCCGCTACTCCATAGCCTATAGAAAGCTGATGGGATCCTCCTCTTTTTAAGAGGCCATCACTCTGTTTCCTCCCGCTACTCCATAGCCAATAGAAAGCTGATGGGATCCTCCTCTTTTTAATAGAGGCCATCACTCTGTTTCCTCCCGCTACTCCATAGCCTATAGAAAGCTGATGGGATCCTCCTCTTTTTAATAGAGGCCATCACTCTGTTTCCTCCCGCTACTCCATAGCCTCCAATTCTACAGCTGCACCATCGATCGAGAGCATCCTGACTGGTTGCATCACCGCCTGGTATGGCAACTGCTTGGCCTCTGACCGCAAGGCACTACAGAGGATAGTGCGTACGGCCCAGTACATCACTGGGGCAAAGCTCCCTGCCATCCAGGACCTCTATACCAGGCGGTGTCAGAGGAAGGCCCTCAAAATTGTCAAAGACTCCAGTCACCCTAGTCATAGACTGTTCTCTCTGCTACCGCACGGCAAGCGGTACCGGAGTGCCAAGTCTAGGTCCAAAAGACTTCTCAACAGCTTCTACCCCCAAGCCATAAGACTCCTGAACAGCTAATCATGGCTACCCGGACTATTTGCACTGCCCCCCCACCCCATCCTTTTTACGCTGCTGCTACTCTGTTAAGTATTTATGCATAGTCACTTTAACTCTACCCACATGTACATATTGCCTCAACTGCCTCAACTGGCCGGTGCCCCCGCACATTGACTATGCAACGGTACCCCCCTGTATATATAGCCTCCCTACTGTCACTTTATTCTATTGTATATATAGCCTCCCTACTGTCACTTTATTTTTTACTTCTGCTCTTTTTTTTTTTCTCAACACTTTTTTGTTGTTGTTTTATTCTTACTTTTTTGTTTAAAATAAATGCACTGTTGGTTAAGGGCTGTAAGTAAGCATTTCACTGTAATGTCTGCACCTGTTGTATTCGGCGCATGTGACCAATAAAATTTGATTTGATTTGATTTGATTTGATTATAGAAAGCTGATGGGATCCTCCTCTTTTTAATAGAGGCCATCACTCTGTTTCCTCCCGCTACTCCATAGCCTATAGAAATATTGCACACCATGAGCTCATGGGCTCTCATGAAGTGTTTGAGTAGATTTTCGATTACATTTGCATTGATGTCAGTGATTAGAGGGACAATAGAGTGCTGAGTACCAGGCAGTTAGCAAGTTTGGTAGGCTACTAATGACCAGCAGCAGCATCAGTAATAATAATAATAATATGCCATTTAGCAGACGCTTTTATCCAAAGCGACTTACAGTCATGCGTGCATACATTTTTGTGTATGGGTGGTCCCGGGGATCGAACCCACTACCTTGGCGTTACAAGCGCCGTGCTCTACCAGCTGAGCTACAGAGAAGCCTAATTACCGTGACTAAACGGTCACATGGAAAAACTATTTTTTTACATTTTAGTCATTTAGCAGATGCTCTTATCCAGAGCGACTTACAGTTAGTGAGTGCACACATTTTTCATACTGTCATCATGACTCATGACCGCTGGTGTGGCGGTAATACGGTCACCATAACAGCCCTGTGTGTGTGTGGGTGTGTAGATAGCGAACCTGAGAGTCAGGACCTCAATGTGGGGTATCTGGGTAAAGATGGAGATCTAGAGAGAGAGAGAGAGAGGAGGGAGGAGAGAGAGAAGGGAGGGAGAAGGGAGGAAGAGAAGAGAAGGGAGGAAGGGAGGGACGTAGGGAAGAGAAGGGAGGGCAGAGAAGAGAAGGGAGGGAGGAAGGGAAGAGGAGGGAGGGAGGGAGGGAGGGAGGGAGGGAAGAGGAGGGAGGGAGGGAAGAGAAGGGAGGGAGGAAGGGAAGAGAAGGGAGGGAGGAAGGGAAGAGAAGGGAGGGAAGAGAAGGGAGGGAAGAGAAGGGAGGGAGGGAGGGAAGAGAAGGGAGGGAGGGAGGGAAGAGAAGGGAGGGAGGGAGGGAAGGAAGGGAGGGAGGGAGGGAAGAGAAGGAAGGGAGGGAGGGAGGGAAGAGAAGGAAGGGAGGGAGGGAAGAGAAGGAAGGGAGGGAGGGAAAAGAAGGGAGGGAGGGAGGGAAAAGAAGGGAGGGAGGGAGGGAAAAGAAGGGAGGGAGGGAGGGAAAAGAAGGGAGGGAGGGAGGGAGGGAAGAGGAGGGAGGGAGGGAGGGAAGAGAAGGGAGGGAGGGAAGAGAAGGGAGGGAGGGAGGGAAGAGAAGGGAGGGAGGGAGGGAGGGAGGGAAGAGAAGGGAGGGAGGGAGGGAGGGAAGAGAAGGGAGGGAGGGAAGAGAAGGGAGGGAGGGAGGGAGGGAAGAGAAGGGAGGGAGGGAGGGAGGGAAGAGAAGGGAGGGAGGGAGGGAGGGAAGAGAAGGGAGGGAGGGAGGGAGGGAAGAGAAGGGAGGGAGGGAAGAGAAGGGAGGGAGGGAGGAAGGGAGGGAGGGAGGGAGGGAGGGAAGAGAAGGGAGGGAGGGAGGGAGGGAGGGAGGGAGGGAAGAGAAGGGAGGGAGGGAGGGAGGGAAGAGAAGGGAGGGAGGGAGGGAGGGAAGAGAAGGGAGGGAGGGAGGGAGGGAAGAGAAGGGAGGGAGGGAGGGAGGGAGGGAAGAGAAGGGAGGGAGGGAGGGAAGAGAAGGGAGGGAGGGAGGGAAGAGAAGGGAGGGAGGGAAGAGAAGGGAGGGAGGGAGGGAGGGAAGAGAAGAGAGGGAAGAGAACTTTAGAGTTGAGACAAAGCTAATGAGTTAGCTAGCTAGCTAACCACTTAAACTGGGAATTTTTTATTATTTTCTGTCAACCCAGAACAGCAAAAAACAAACATAGAAATTGAGAATACACAATCATACTCACGTCTGTCAAGTTGCAGCCCCTGAAAGAGAAAACATTGGACACATTAGAGAAATGGGGACTGTCAGCTAGCTAGCATCCAATAGTTGCATATCGGCTAGTTAGCTAACCCATCTGTCCTCCCACCTACCAGCAGTTGAGTTTCTTGACACTGTCCAGATCCGAGGCCTTGGCTTTGGCCAGGACCAACTTCCGTGTTAGCTTCATACTGCAGACGTGTTGTGGGTGATTTGTACTAGTCTCTAATATCCAATTATCGATCAAAACTAAAGTATCGTGGCAATGCAGCTCCCATCAGATCATGTATAGCTACATAGCTAGCTTAGCACACCTGCAGGACCAGCAACGCCTATGTTTATGTACCCTGGGCGGGCTCCCGTGGCGTCTGTAGTTACCGAGTTACCCGCTGTTACCATCCGGTTAACCATTTCCATGCACACTCACACAACAGATGGATAGGTGTCAATTATAACAGACACTTTGGAGGAGATGGGAAACGCCGTTGAACTCGTCAATGCGTCGTCAGTGGCCGCGCGGTGCATTCTGGGCGATTCTCGGACAAGCTCAAAAACCCAACAGTAGTATGAATTCCGTCAACAAGAAGTACAACATTACAAATATTTTCCGAGATGTGAGATAATTAATTTGTTTTTCTGTAAAATCGTATAGCTTTGGAATCGTGACATTACGTGTTTTCGAGGAAAATAGGCAGGTTTCTCGACTAATGACGCGTTCACGTGCTAGTCGGAACTAGGCGACTCGGACATTTCTGATTTGCTAATGGTTGTAGTTATACTTGTGCCGCGTTCAACCAGTTAGCATGTCGGGAAAAATGTGAGTTTCCTGGTTCTGACCAGCACGTCAACGCGGCATCATACCCTGACTTTGAGAAGGAATTGCATAACGATTAGCTTAGCAACCGCGTGACGCCGCATGACAACATGAACGCAAATAGTCGACAGTCTGCTGGGTGGTGCATTATAATATGTTTAGAAACTCTGTGGTTATTAGTGATGGGTCATGCGCACAAGCATCGGCTCTGAGAGCCGGCTCTTTGTAGTGAATCAGAAGAGCCGGCTCGCATCGAGTGAGAGCCGGCTCCCAGTTTTTTGCCCATTCGCTGCTTAGGTTTCACTTTCACAGAGGTCTGTTATGATTGGCCAGCATGGCGACCAGCATGCGGCATTCACGTGAGAATTAAGGATGTGTAAACAGAGAGGGGGCGGGGCAGACACACCACTTGACTCCACTGCAAGTGAAGAGAGAGACAGAGCGGACTGAGGAGCGTGTGTGCGTCTTGCATTGTCGTGTCGTTTAACTATGAGTGACACTAGAAAGCGAAGCAGCATCTGGCTGCAGTTTAAAGATATTGGGAACAAGAAAGCAGAGTGCCTTCACTGCAAAACGAAGGTCACTATAAGAGCAGGTTCCACCACAAACCTGCATAGACATACAAGAACTGTCCATCCTACAGTGCAGTTAGAGGAGAGAGGGCAAGCCAGCTCACCATCTACTGATCCTGGTGTGTCTCATACCAGAACAACAGCTGCTGTAACGTCTACTGCCATCCCCATGCGTGCAAGTATAACCTCTCCTACTGCAACTCAAAGCAAAATAAGTCAGTTTTTACCTAAACTGATGACCCCAGCCAAACAGCACAGTAATAAGAAGATACCTAAACATGATACTCGATCCCCATCCCCCTCATCCATTGTGAGGACAAATGATGATAATGAAAGATGAAAACTTGCCAAAGCCCTAAATCCCACATACACTCTACCCAGTAGAAAACACTTTCCCACAATGATCCCAAAACTATATGACACAGAACGTGCATTATGGCAAGAAAGGGTGACAAAAGCTCCATCAGTTTGCCTGACAACTGACTGCTGGACCTCCAGAACAACCTGCTCTTTCATGTCTGTCACTTGCCACTTTATTGAAGATTACAAGATGACATCTTGCCTTCTGGACTGCTTCGAGTTCACCGACAGACACACTGCAGAAAACTTGGCAGTGGAGCTACTAAGAGTGGCAAAAGAGTGGCAAGTAGAGGACAAAGTGGTGTGCTGTGTGAGTGATAATGCTGCAAACATCACCAAAGCCATAAAAGTTTTGAAGTGGACCCATCACCCATGTCTGGCGCATACACTAAACCTGGTGGTTAGAGATGCTCTGAAGGTGATCAAAACAACCGTGGATAAGGTGAAGGCTGTTGTGGAGTTTTTCCACAAAAGCACAGTAGCAGCACAGAAGCTAAAGTCCACACAGCGCCAAATGGGGATTCCTGAACTGAGGCCCAAACAAGAGTGTGCCACCAGGTGGAACTCAACATTTGATATGTTGAAACGAATGCTTGAAATAAAAGATGCCATCATCTCCACCCTGGCCCTCATCAACGCATCTATTGAGCCATTAAGCCAAGAGGAATGGGAGCTGGTGAAAGAGGTCTGCGCCGTCCTGCAACCATTCCAGGAGGTGACTGTGGAGATAAGTGCAGACAGGTACCTAGAACCATTGAAGCATTGTTTTCTCTACTACTATTCAGTCACTATTATACATTGCAAACACAACACATACAGTATAATGCATCACGTATAATATGCCACATACTTTTAAAAAACTAAATTCTAAAAGTTGCTGTTTTCTCTCCTTCAGCTATGTCACAGCCTCGAAAATGCTCCTGCTTTGCAAAGGTCTGCAGCTGGTGACAGCCGAGAACCAATGGACAGTAACTGTGCAGAAAGTGAAGGAATTAGTTGCAGCTCTTTGTTCAGCCATGGACCGCAAATTTCTGCGGATGGAGTACAACACTGTCCTTTCAGAAACTACCTTATTGGATCCAAGGTTTAAAAAACTTGCCTTCAGTGATCGTAGAGCTGTTGATGAAGCTCTTCAGAGGATTAGTGCAGCAGCAGCAGCAAAATGCACCCCCAGCAGCCAGCCAGCTCCACCATTACAGGGCCAAGTGGAGGAGGAGCAGCAAACCTCTGCTGTTTGGAGGCTTTTTGATGACAGAGCTACAGGAGATGCTTCAAGGAGAAATCCGACAGCTGATGCTATAATGGAGGTGAGGAGCTACCTTGAGGAGCCCCTCATCCAGAGAGCAGAAGACCCACTGAGCTGGTGGCAGGCCAAGGCCTCAGTCTTTCCACTCCTGGTGAAGGTGATGGAGGGGAGACTATGTATTGTTGCCACATCAGTTCCTTCTGAGAGAATCTTCTCCAAAACAGGGCAGATACTCACGGAGAGGCGAAATCGTATCAGGCCTATCAGCCCATCCAAGCTGAGGCATCTGATCTTCCTGAATGCCAACCTGCCCTGAGGACTAATGCTGTTTGCTGGAGTTTGGTTCTGGTTTTGATTCTGTTCTGTGGATTTGTTTGAAGTTTATTGTTAATTTGTGCAATAAAAAAGTTTAATTGAAATAAACAAATGTAAGAGTGGTTTTGTCACAGAATAAATGCACAGAATTAGGCATTATAAGGTCTCTCATAAAAACACTGAAAGCAAAAGGGTTTTCAACACATAAACCATGATTTTTTTTCAAAGTTAAGGTAAAATATAGGCTACAAAAGATCCTAAATAAAGAGCCGTTCGGGAGTCGAAAGAGCCGGCTCTTCTTTGGGAGCCGAGTCAAAAGAGCCGGCTCTCAGAAAAGAGCCGAACTTCCCATCATTAGTGGTTATACCAAAGATAGGGCTGTCGTTTCAAATGGGAACAAATGAGTCATAGTGGGCAGAACAATCAAGGAGGTGGACAGAGCCAATCAAGGAGGTGGACAGAGCCAATCAAGGAGGTGGACAGAGCCAATCAAAGGAGGTGGACAGAGCCAATCAAAGGAGGTGGACAGAGCCAATCAAAGGAGGTGGACAGAGCCAATCAAGGAGGTGGACAGAGCCAATCAAAGGAGGTGGACAGAGCCAAGCACGGGATCCTATTGGCGTGTTCTAGCAATTATTTGCATATTTCCGTTAGGGAACGCCTACTCTGAAGTGCGCGTGTGCAATAACTACGTTTGCCTTTGCACTCCTTCTAAACAACGCAATTTTTAAAAACTTTGGCAAAGGGTAAAGTCTACAAAACTTAGTCCACTCTGTTTGTAACAGATTTTAGTTTTGGGAACAGAACACTGTATGGAGATGAAATGTTTCATCAATGAGAAAATTAGCAGAATGTCGGCCAAAATCTATCTTCTCCTACTGCCGGCCACTGGGCTTCCTCTCATCACCATATTTGGTAGTGAGTGGAAACGCGAAGCAGATGCTTCACATTTATACATCCGGTGAAATATCTGAGTCATTGTTCTATCTGTGGTTCCGGGTTGCGAACCTCAACCTCTAGGAGGGAGGTGTTGCGAGCGTCGGAAAGCTAGACTCGATAACCTTTTCTAAATAGAGATAAATAGTAACGACGTCTTTTCGTAGGCACTAACTCTGCCATGCTTCTTTGGACAAAGCATATGGAGAAAATGAATGGCGTTTTTAGAGGGTTTTTGGATAAACACAGGCTTAGGAGATCTTATACGTTTTGTTCAATGAGATAATCTTCATTAGCTAATGTCACTTTTTGTGAATTTTGAAGAATTTATGTAATTTAAAAAAAAAACAAAGCACATAAAGGCTTGATAATTCATAAAGGTCATGTTAGCTGACTAATATTATCTCAGAGAACAAAACATAAAGGCTTCATAATTCATAAAGATTATGTGTCCCCCAGGGCTCAGTTCTAGGCCCTCTCCTATTCTCGCTATACACCAAGTCACTTGGCTCTGTCATATCCTCACATGGCCTCTCCTATCATTGCTACGCAGACGACACACAACTAATCTTCTCCTTTCCCCCTTCTGATAACCAGGTGGCGAATCGCATCTCTGCATGTCTGGCAGACATATCAGTATGGATGACGGATCACCACCTCAAGCTGAACCTTGGCAAGACGGAGCTGCTCTTCCTCCCGGGGAAGGACTGCCTGTTCCATGATCTCGCCATCACGGTTGACAACTCCGTTGTGTCCTCTTCCCAGAGTGCGAAGAGCCTTGGCGTGACCCTGGACAATACCCTGTCGTTCTCCGCTAACATCAAGGCGGTGACCCGATCCTGTAGGTTCATGCTCTACAACATTCGGAGAGTACGACCCTGCCTTACACAGGAAGCGGCACAGGTCCTAATCCAGGCACTTGTCATCTCCCGTCTGGATTACTGCAACTCGCTGTTGGCTGGGCTCCCTGCCTGTGCCATTAAACCCCTACAACTCATCCAGAATGCTGCAGCCCGTCTGGTGTTCAACCTTCCCAAGTTCTCTCACGTCACCCCGCTCCTCCGCACACTCCACTGGCTTCCAGTTGAAGCTCGCATCTGCTACAAGACCATGGTGCTTGCCTACGGAGCTGTGAGGGGAACGGCACCTCCGTACCTTCAGGCTCTGATCAGTCCCTACACCCAAACGAGGGCATTGCGTTCATCCACCTCTGGCCTGCTGGCTCCCCTACCTCTGCGGAAGCACAGTTCCCGCTCAGCCCAGTCAAAACTGTTCGCTGCTCTGGCACCCCAATGGTGGAACAAGCTCCCTCACGACGCCAGGACAGCGGAGTCACTCACCACCTTCCGGAGACATTTGAAACCCCACCTCTTTAAGGAATACCTGGGATAGGATAAAGTAATCCGATTAATGTAATCTAGTCTTCAGGTTAGGGTGTAGGAGCAGATTAATGTCATCTAGTCTTCAGGAGGTTAGGGTGTAGGAGCAGATTAATGTAATCTAGTCTTCAGGAGGTTAGGGTGTAGGGGCAGATTAATGTAATCTAGTCTTCAGGAGGTTAGGGTGTAGGAGCAGATTAATGTCATCTAGTCTTCAGGAGGTTAGGGTGTAGGAGCAGATTAATGTCATCTAGTCTTCAGGAGGTTAGGGTGTAGGAGCAGATTAATGTAATCTAGTCTTCAGGAGGTTAGGGTGTAGGGGCAGATTAATGTCATCTAGTCTTCAGGAGGTTAGGGTGTAGGAGCAGATTAATGTAATCTAGTCTTCAGGAGGTTAGGGTGTAGGGGCAGATTAATGTCATCTAGTCTTCAGGAGGTTAGGGTGTAGGAGCAGATTAATGTAATCTAGTCTTCAGGAGGTTAGGGTGTAGGGGCAGATTAATGTCATCTAGTCTTCAGGAGGTTAGGGTGTAGGAGCAGATTAATGTCATCTAGTCTTCAGGAGGTTAGGGTGTAGGAGCAGATTAATGTAATCTAGTCTTCAGGAGGTTAGGGTGTAGGAGCAGATTAATGTAATCTAGTCTTCAGGAGGTTAGGGTGTAGGGGCAGATTAATGTAATCTAGTCTTCAGGAGGTTAGGGTGTAGGGGCAGATTAATGTAATCTATTCTTCAGGAGGTTAGGGTGTAGGGCAGATTAATGTAATCTAGTCTTCAGGAGGTTAGGGTGTAGGGGCAGATTAATGTCATCTAGTCTTCAGGAGGTTAGGGTGTAGGGCAGATTAATGTAATCTAGTCTTCAGGAGGTTAGGGTGTAGGGGCAGATTAATGTAATATAGTCTTCAGGAGGTTAGGGTGTAGGGCAGATTGTCATCTAGTCTCCATGAGGTTAGGGTGTAGGGCAGATTAATGTAATCTAGTCTTCAGGAGGTTAGGGTGTAGGGCAGATTAATGTCATCTAGTCTTCAGGAGGTTAGGGTGTAGGAGCAGATTAATGTAATCTAGTCTTCAGGAGGTTAGGGTGTAGGGCAGATTAATGTAATCTAGTCTTCAGGAGGTTAGGGTGTAGGAGCAGATTAATGTAATCTAGTCTTCAGGAGGTTAGGGTGTAGGAGCAGATTAATGTCATCTAGTCTTCAGGAGGTTAGGGTGTAGGAGCAGATTAATGTAATCTAGTCTTCAGGAGGTTAGGGTGTAGGAGCAGATTAATGTAATCTAGTCTTCAGGAGGTTAGGGTGTAGGAGCAGATTAATGTAATCTAGTCTTCAGGAGGTTAGGGTGTAGGAGCAGATTAATGTAATCTAGTCTTCAGGAGGTTAGGGTGTAGGAGCAGATTAATGTAATCTAGTCTTCAGGAGGTTAGGGTGTAGGGGCAGATTAATGTAATCTAGTCTTCAGGAGGTTAGGGTGTAGGGGCAGATTAATGTCATCTAGTCTTCAGGAGGTTAGGGTGTAGGGGCAGATTAATGTCATCTAGTCTTCAGGAGGTTAGGGTGTAGGAGCAGATTAATGTAATCTAGTCTTCAGGAGGTTAGGGTGTAGGGGCAGATTAATGTAATCTAGTCTTCAGGAGGTTAGGGTGTAGGAGCAGATTAATGTCATCTAGTCTTCAGGAGGTTAGGGTGTAGGGCAGATTAATGTCATCTAGTCTTCAGGAGGTTAGGGTGTAGTGGCAGATTAATGTCATCTAGTCTTCAGGAGGTTAGGGTGTAGGAGCAGATTAATGTCATCTAGTCTTCAGGAGGTTAGGGTGTAGGGGCAGATTAATGTCATCTAGTCTTCAGGAGGTTAGGGTGTAGGGGCAGATTAATGTCATCTAGTCTTCAGGAGGTTAGGGTGTAGTGGCAGATTAATGTCATCTAGTCTTCAGGAGGTTAGGGTGTAGGAGCAGATTAATGTCATCTAGTCTTCAGGAGGTTAGGGTGTAGGGGCAGATTAATGTAATCTAGTCTTCAGAAGGTTAGGGTGTAGGGGCAGATTAATGTCATCTAGTCTTCAGGAGGTTAGGGTGTAGGGGCAGATTAATGTCATCTAGTCTTCAGGAGGTTAGGGTGTAGGGGCAGATTAATGTAATCTAGTCTTCAGGAGGTTAGGGTGTAGGGGCAGATTAATGTAATCTAGTCTTCAGGAGGTTAGGGTGTAGGAGCAGATTAATGTCATCTAGTCTTCAGGAGGTTAGGGTGTAGGGGCAGATTAATGTAATCTAGTCTTCAGGAGGTTAGGGTGTAGGGGCAGATTAATGTAATCTAGTCTTCAGGAAAGGGCAGATTAATGTAATCTAGTCTTCAGGAAAGGGCAGATTAATGTAATCTAGTCTTCAGGAGGTTAGGGTGAAGGAGCAGATTAATGTCATCTAGTCTTCAGGAAAGGGCAGATTAATGTAATCTAGTCTTCAGGAAAGGGCAGATTAATGTAATCTAGTCTTCAGGAGGTTAGGGTGAAGGAGCAGATTAATGTCATCTAGTCTTCAGGAAAGGGCAGATTAATGTAATCTAGTCTTCAGGAGGTTAGGGTGAAGGAGCAGATTAATGTCATCTAGTCTTCAGGAGGTTAGGGTGTAGGAGCAGATTAATGTAATCTAGTCTTCAGGACGTTAGGGTGTAGGGGCAGATTAATGTAATCTAGTCTTCAGGAGGTTAGGGTGTAGGAGCAGATTAATGTCATCTAGTCTTCAGGAGGTTAGGGTGTAGGAGCAGATTAATGTAATCTAGTCTTCAGGAGGTTAGGGTGAAGGAGCAGATTAATGTAATCTAGTCTGCAGGAGGTTAGGGTGAAGGAGCAGATTAATGTCATCTAGTCTTCAGGAAAGGGCAGATTAATGTAATCTAGTCTTCAGGAAAGGGCAGATTAATGTAATCTAGTCTTCAGGAGGTTAGGGTGAAGGAGCAGATTAATGTCATCTAGTCTTCAGGAGGTTAGGGTGTAGGAGCAGATTAATGTAATCTAGTCTTCAGGAGGTTAGGGTGTAGGGGCAGATTAATGTAATCTAGTCTTCAGGAGGTTAGGGTGTAGGAGCAGATTAATGTCATCTAGTCTTCAGGAGGTTAGGGTGTAGGAGCAGATTAATGTAATCTAGTCTTCAGGAGGTTAGGGTGAAGGAGCAGATTAATGTAATCTAGTCTTCAGGAGGTTAGGGTGTTGGAGCAGATTTAATGTAATCTAGTCTTCAGGAGGTTAGGGTGTAGGAGCAGATTAATGTCATCTAGTCTTCAGGAGGTTAGGGTGTAGGGGCAGATTAATGTAATCTAGTCTTCAGGAGGTTAGGGTGTAGGGGCAGATTAATGTAATCTAGTCTTCAGGAGGTTAGGGTGTAGGAGCAGATTAATGTAATCTAGTCTTCAGGAGGTTAGGGTGTAGGGGCAGATTAATGTAATCTAGTCTTCAGGAGGTTAGGGTGTAGGAGCAGATTAATGTAATCTAGTCTTCAGGAGGTTAGGGTGAAGGGGCAGATTAATGTCATCTAATCTTTTTACATTTTTTTCTAATTTTCCTTTTATGATTTTTTTTTAGTCATTTAGCAGACGCTCTTATCCAGAGCGACTTACTGTTAAGTGAGTGCATACAATATTTTATTTTTTATTTTTCATACTGGCCCCCCGTGGGAATCGAACCCACAACCCTGGCATTGCAAACACCATGCTCTACCAACTGAGCTACATCCCTGCCGGCCATTCCCTCCCCTACCCTGGACGACGCTGGGCCAATTGTGCGCCGCCCCATGGGTCTCCCGGTCGCGGCCGGCTACGACCAGGATCTCTAGTGGCACAGCTAGCACTGCGATGCAGTGCCTTAGACCACTGCGCCACTCGGGAGACCTTCATTAGACACTGTGTTAACAAACCTCCAAACGAGCTTCAATGCCATACAACACTCCTTCCGTAGCCTCCAACTGCTCTTAAACGCTATTAAAACTAAATGCATGCTCTTCAATTGAACGCTGCTTATGCCCGCCCGACTAGAATCACTACTCTCGGCGGGTCTGACTTAGAATATGTGGACAACTACAAATACCTAGGTGTCTGGTTAGACCGTAAACTCTCCTTCCAGACTCACATTAAGCATCTCCAATCCAAAGTTAAATCTAGAATCGGCTTCCTATTTCGCAACAAAGCCTCCTTCACTCATGCTGCCAAACATGCCCTCGTAAAACTGACTATCCTACCGATCCTTGACTTCGGCGATGTTATTTACAAAATAGCCTCCAACACTCTACTCAGCAAATTGGATGTAGTCTATCACAGTGCCATCCATTTTGTCACCAAAGCCCCATATACTACCCACCATTGTGACCTGTACGCTCTCGTTGGCTGGTCCTCACTACATATTCGTCGCCAAACCCACTGGCTCCAGGCCATCTATAAATCACTGCTAGGCAAATCCCCGCCTTATCTTAGCTCATTGGTCACCATAGCAACACCCACCTGTAGTATGCGCTCCAGCAGGTATATCTCACTGGTCATCCCCAAAGCCAACACCTCCTTTGGCCGCCATCTGTAATTAGCCCATCCAACTACCTCATCCCCATATTGTTATTTATTTTGCTCATTTGCACCCCAGTATCTCTATTTGCACATCATCTTCTGCACATCTATCATTCCAGTGTTAATACTAATTGTAACTATTTTGCACTATAGCCTATTTATTGCCTTACCTCCATAACTTACTACATTTGCACACACTGTATATATATTTTCTGTTGTATTTTTGACTGTACGTTTTGTTTACCCCATATGTAACTCTGTGTTGTTGTTTTTATCGCACTGCTTTGCTTTATCTTGGCCAGGTCGCAGTTGTAAATGAGAACTTGTTCTCAACTGGCTTACCTGGTTAAATAAAGGGGAAAAAATAATAAAAATAATAATGAGTAGGTGTGTCCAAACTTTTTTGACTGGTAGGGTACTGTATACAAACATACATACATACATACATACATGCATACATATACATATATATATATATATATATACACACACATATATATACAGCTTTTATGACATTACAAACATTCCAATCCTGTGTGTAGCATGGGGATAATGTCCATGGACAGTTTGGTTATTTTATTCATTTATTTTCATTTGGTTGAAGATAAACTGTATCTGGCTGTTTTTGTCTAATTATAGGAAAACAAACAACATTTACTAGATCTATATCCCTCTAGTGATTTATCACTTGTAGACCCAAAACTAAATATGAACATATTTGAAGGTTTTATTTTGTAACCACTTTTCCCTCTCAGCTGGGCTGAAAAGGCCCCGAGCAGCGCCGACATCCCACAATGCAACACCGAGCAGCGCCGACATCCCACAATGCAACACATTCCACAGGGGTAAACTGCGCCTGCGTCTTTTTGTCTTCCTCTTTGGACCAACGTCTCCTCAGCTACAATGGTGAGCCGAAGATGTTCTCGTCCTAATCCACACCAATCTAAATAATCCAAGGCGAATAATGGTATAACAATTAATCTGATGCCCTGTATATATAATTCGCCATTAGATCCACAAGTTATTACATATATTTTAGTGAACAAAATACCTAAATGAATTATTTTTAGTGTTTGCATACCTGGGAGTCGTAGCAATGGCCGCCTAGTACGTGCATGGCTTTCGGCTAAGCGGCAGAGTGTACTGTTAGCAAGCTACAGCGGAGCTGTGTGTTTTGTAGTATTGTCTGCAGCAGTCACCAGACCCAAAGCATGGTCGTGTCAATAACTAGGTTAGCGAGCTAGTTATCTGTAAAGGCTAGTTGCTTGCAAGCAGTCCCAGTCCGTCGAGGCGGCGTGGCTAAATGCTAGCTAACTAATGTTCAGAGAAATGCCGGTAACAGTGAGTCTGTAACGTTATTCTGGAGTGTGGTTGTCAGACGTTGGCTATTCATCTTCAAGAAATCAAATGCACCGCTAGTTGAGTGCATGGGTTTTTGTGTACGACTTGGCTAATAGCTAACTTTTATGGTTCTGCAATGTTGCTTAGGAAAATACTGTCATTGCCTTGGCCAGTAAAGTTCGCCGAATGTTTTAGCATTGCCTCTGTTTAGATATCTGTAGCTGTGTTTGGGAGGGCTATTTCCTATCACAGTAACGTTAGTGGGGGTTTACTAACTTGAGGGAGTGTTGTGTATGGATAAGTGTATTTAATGATTGTCTTCCTCAGGCTAAGCGCACCAAGAAGGTGGGGATCGTGGGTAAATATGGCACGCGTTACGGCGCGTCGCTCAGGAAGATGGTGAAGAAGATTGAGATCAGCCAGCACGCAAAGTACACCTGCTCCTTCTGTGGCAAGGTACAGTCCTGCACAACTGTTACTGACGTGTTAATAACAGCACGGAACGGATGTTAATAACTAACAGCACGGAACGGATGTTAATAACAGTACTTGTTTGTTTTTAATCGTCAGACTAAGATGAAGAGGAGGGCTGTTGGTATCTGGCACTGTGGGTCCTGCATGAAGACTGTTGCTGGAGGTGCCTGGACATACAAGTAAGTAGCTCCGTGTGAGGGTCTGGACTGTGGGTGGGTGTGCGTTCTCCATCCCCTGGTTGACTCTCCCTCTCAGATATGAGATGTTTGCTTGGTGAATTTTTTTTCTCCCCTCAAGCCTTCCAGACTGTAACTAGCCGGTAACATTTTCATTTTAGTCATTTAGCAGACGCTCTTATCCAGAGCGACTTCCAGTTAGTGCGTTCATCTTCTAATGGCTAGGTGAGAACCACGTCAGTCATAGCAAGTCCAGTCAGTAAGGGGGAACTGTCAGGTGCTGCGGGTGTTAACTCACAAACGGCTTTCTGGGGAGGGGGGGGGGGTTCTTTAAGATGGTGTGTAAAGAGGTAGGGTTTCAGGTGCTTTCGGAAGATGGGCAGGGACTCTGCTGTCCTAGCTTCAGGGGGACGCTGGTTCCACCATTGGGGTGCCAGGACAGAGAAGAGCTTGGACTGGGCTGAGCGGGAGCTGCCCTCAGGTAGGGATGGGAGGGCCAAGAGACCAGAGGTGGCAGAACGGAGTGCTCGGGTTGGGGTGTAGAGTTTGACCATAGCCTGAAGGTAGGGAGGGGCAGTTCCTCTTGCTGCTCCGTATACTCTCCTGTCCTGAGGGGGAATCGGAAGGCTACGTGTCAATAGGTCAGTGGCTTCCTCTCCGTCGTCTGCGCCGATCTGGAAACATTGTTACAGCAGGGCTGGAACTAAAGCATGCACCGTCAATAGTCCATCCTTGGTCTAACGCTGCTTTCACATGTCCCTCTCTCTTGGAGATGGTCAGAGAACAATCACATCAGCTGGAATGGTGGTGGGGCAGCGTCTGTTCAGAGGGTTGGAATGTTGCATTTTCTGAGACTGTTCTAATAATAATAATAATAATAATATGCCATTTAGCAGACGCTTTTATCCAAAGCGACTTAGTCATGCGTGCATACATTTTTTTGTGTATGGGTGGTCCCGGGGATCGAACCCACTACCTTGGCGTTACAAGCGCCGTGCTCTACCAGCTGAGCTACAGCTACCTGATGAATTCCTCTGAACGTTTGGTAACGTTTCAACCTTCTACGCTGAACAAAAATATAAACACAAAATGTGAAGTGTTGGTTTCATGTTTCATGAGCTGAAATAAAATATCCCAGAAATGTTCCATACGCACAAAAAGCTTATTTCGCTCAAATTTTGTGCACACATTTGTTAACATCCCTGTTAGTGAGCATTTGTTCATTGCCAAGATAATCCATCCACCTGACGGGCACGCTGAAGAAGTGTGCTCTTCATGGATGAATCCCGGATTCAACTGTACCGGGCAGGTGGCAGACAGCGTGTATGGCCACTTGTGGGTGAGTGGTTTGCGGATGTCTACGTTGTGAACAGAGTGCCCTGTGGTGGTGGGATTATGGTATGGGCAGGCATAAACTACCGACAACTAACACAATTGCATTTCATCGATGGCAATTTGAATGCACAGAGACACCGTGACGAGATCCTGAGGCCCATTGTCGTGCCATTCATCGGCCACCATCACCTCATGTTTCAGCATGATAATGCACGGCCCCATGTCGCAAGGATTTGTACACAATTCCTGAAAGCTGAAAATGTCTGTTCTTCCATGGCCTGCATACTCACCAGACATGTCACCCATTAAGCATGTTTGGAATGCTCTGGATTGACGTGTACCACAGCATGTTCCAGCAACTTCGCACAGCCATTTAGTCAGTTAAGAACAAATTCTTATTTACAATAACGACTAAACCCGGACGACGTTGGGCCAATTGTGCGCCGCCCTATGGGGCTCCCGAGTGGCGCAGCGGTCTAAGGCACTGCAGCTCACTGCTTGAGGCGTCACTACAGACCCCCTGGTTCGATTCCAGGCTGTATCACAACCGGCCGTGATTGGGAGTCCCATAGGGCGGACGTAAGGACCATCCCACCTGCGAAAGACTATGATCATAAATGCTAATTTTGATCCAATGTCTGGATTTCTTTTGCCCCAGCTCATGAAACATGGGACCAACACTTTACATGTTGCGCTTTTATATTTTTGCTTAGTGTAAATTGTTCCCCTCTGTTTTCTAAATCATTGTTCCCCTCTGTTCTAAATCATCGTTCCCCTCTGTGTTCTAAATCATTGTTCCCCTCTGTTCTAAATCATCGTTCCCCTCTGTGTTCTAAATCATCGTTCCCCTCTGTGTTCTAAATCATCGTTCCCCTCTGTGTTCTAAATCATCGTTCCCCTCTGTGTTCTAAATCATCGTTCCCCTCTGTGTTCTAAATCATCGTTCCCCTCTGTGTTCTAAATCATCGTTCCCCTCTGTGTTCTAAATCATCGTTCCCCTCTGTGTTCTAAATCATCGTTCCCCTCTGTGTTCTAAATCATCGTTCCCCTCTGTGTTCTAAATCATCGTTCCCCTCTGTGTTCTAAATCATCGTTCCCCTCTGTGTTCTAAATCATCGTTCCCCTCTGTGTTCTAAATCATCGTTCCCCTCTGTGTTCTAAATCATCGTTCCCCTCTGTGTTCTAAATCATCGTTCCCCTCTGTGTTCTAAATAATCGTTCCCCTCTGTGTTCTAAATCATCGTTCCCCTCTGTGTTCTAAATCATCGTTCCCCTCTGTGTTCTAAATCATCGTTCCCCTCTGTGTTCTAAATCATCGTTCCCCTCTGTGTTCTAAATCATCGTTCCCCTCTGTGTTCTAAATCATCGTTCCCCTCTGTGTTCTAAATCATCGTTCCCCTCTGTGTTCTAAATCATCGTTCCCCTCTGTGTTCTAAATCATCGTTCCCCTCTGTGTTCTAAATCATCGTTCCCCTCTGTGTTCTAAATCATCGTTCCCCTCTGTGTTCTAAATCATTGTTCCCCTCTGTGTTCTAAATCATCGTTCCCCTCTGTGTTCTAAATCATCGTTCCCCTCTGTGTTCTAAATCATCGTTCCCCTCTGTGTTCTAAATCATCGTTCCCCTCTGTGTTCTAAATCATCGTTCCCCTCTGTGTTCTAAATCATCGTTCCCCTCTGTGTTCCAGCACGACGTCTGCAGTCACAGTGAAGTCGGCCATCAGGAGACTGAAGGAGCTGAAAGACCAGTAGAAGGTTACTGGAGGATCAGACCGTCACCTGTTGGGAACCGTTTCTATCCGAGCTAGACGCTGCCTCATGTCAAACATCCACCACAATAAAAAGCAGTCAAGAGGAACGCCTGAGTCTGTTACTTTTACTATAGTTGTGTTGCTGATTTATTTCTACATTTTAGTCATTTAGCAGACGCTCTTATCCAGTCACTACAGTAGTGAGTCATTTAGCAGACGCTCTTATCCAGAGTCACTACAGTAGTGAGTCATTTAGCAGACGCTCTTATCCAGAGCCACTACAGTAGTGAGTCATTTAGCAGACACTCTTATCCAGAGAGACTACAGTAGTGAGTCATTTAGCAGACGCTCTTATCCAGAGTCACTACAGTAGTGAGTCATTTAGCAGACTCTCTTATCCAGAGAGACTACAGTAGTGAGTCATTTAGCAGACGCTCTTATTCAGAGAGACTACAGTAGTGAGTCATTTAGCAGACGCTCTTATCCAGAGCCACTACAGTAGAGTCATTTAGCAGACACTCTTATCCAGAGCCACTACAGTAGTGAGTCATTTAGCAGACGCTCTTATCCAGAGCCACTACAGTAGTGAGTCATTTAGCAGACACTCTTATCCAGAGCCACTACAGTAGTGAGTCATTTAGCAGACACTCTTATCCAGAGCCACTACAGTAGTGAGTCATTTAGCAGACGCTCTTATCCAGAGTCACTACAGTAGTGAGTCATTTAGCAGACTCTCTTATCCAGAGCCACTACAGTAGTGAGTCATTTAGCAGACACTCTTATCCAGAGCCACTACAGTAGTGAGTCATTTAGCAGACACTCTTATCCAGAGCCACTACAGTAGTGAGTCATTTAGCAGACGCTCTTATCCAGAGAGACTACAGTAAGTGCATTCATCTTAAGGTGGCTAGGTGAGAGAACCACATCAGTCGTAAGTACATTTTCCCTCAAAGTAGTTATCCACAAAGTCGTCGGGGTTTATTTAAGATACAGCAATGGTTTCAGAATATTTTGGAGGTGGTCAGGGAGGGACTCTGCTGTCGTGACGTTAGGGGGAAGCTTGTTCCAGCCAATGATTTTATATACAGTGGCGGCTGCTGAGGGGAGGATGGCTCATAATAATGGTTGGTATGGAGCTCATGGAATGGCATCTCAAACATGGAAACAATATGTTTGTATTTGATACCATTCCACTGATTCTGCTCTGGCCATTGTTGTCCTCAAGGTGCCACCAACCTCCTGTTGACTTATTCCACATTTTGTTATAGCATGAATTGAAAATGGATTTAAAAAAAAAAAAAACGTTTTCTAACCCACCTACACACAATATCCCATAATGACAAAAGTGAACGTGTTTTTAGACATTTTGCCTAATTTGTTCAAATGAAATAGATACCTCATTTACATAAGTATTCACACCCGTGAGTCAGCACATGTAAGAACCACCTTTGGCACCGATTACAGCAGTGAGTCTTTCTGGGTAAGTCTAAGAGCTTTGCACACCTGGTTTGTACAATATCTGCACATTTCATGTTTTTTTTTTTGTGTTAAATTCTTCATGCGATGTCAAGTTGGTTGATCATTGCTAGACAGCCATTTAAGTATTTCCATAGATTTTCAAGCTAATTTTAAGTTGACTAACTAGGCCACGTAAACATTAAATGTCTTCTTGGTAAGCAACTCCAGTGTATATTTGGCCTTGTGTTTTAGGTTATTGTCCTGCTGAAAGGTGAATTTGTCTCCAGTGTCTGTTGGAAAGCAGACTGAACCAGGTTTTCCTCTAGGATTTTGCCTCTGCTTAGCTCTATTCCGTTTCTTTTTATAAAAATATGAACTCCCTAGTTCTTTCCGATGACAAGATGCAGCCACCACCATGCTTGGAATATGAAGTGGTACTCTGTTGTGTTGGATTTGCCCCAAACATAACGCTTTGTATTCAGGACAAAAATAAGATGTATTTTCCACATTTTTTGCAGTTTTACTTTACTGCCTTATTGCAAACAGAATGCATGTTTTTGGAATATTTTTATTCTGTACAGTGTTCATTTAGGTTAGAATTGTGGAGTAACTACAATGTTGATCAATCAGTTTTCTATCACAGCCATTAAACTGTTTTAAAGTCACCATTGCCCTCATGGTGAAATCCCTGAGCGATGTCCTTCCTCCAGCAACTAAGTTAGGAAGGACGCCTGTATCTTTGTAGTTAGGAAGGACGCCTGTATCTTTGTAGTTAGCAAGGACGCCTGTATCTTTGTAGTTAGCAAGGACGCCTGTATCTTTGTAGTTAGCAAGGACGCCTGTATCTTTGTAGTTAGGAAGGACGCCTGTATCTTTGTAGTTAGGAAGGACGCCTGTATCTTTGTAGTTAGCAAGGACGCCTGTATCTTTGTAGTTAGCAAGGACGCCTGTATCTTTGTAGTTAGGAAGGACGCCTGTATCTTTGTAGTTAGGAAGGACGCCTGTATCTTTGTAGTTAGCAAGGACGCCTGTATCTTTGTAGTTAGGAAGGACGCCTGTATCTTTGTAGTTAGGAAGGACGCCTGTATCTTTGTAGTTAGGAAGGACGCCTGTATCTTTGTAGTTAGGAAGGACGCCTGTATCTTTGTAGTTAGGAAGGACGCCTGTATCTTTGTAGTTAGGAAGGACGCCTGTATCTTTGTAGTTAGGAAGGACGCCTGTATCTTTGTAGTTAGCAAGGACGCCTGTATCTTTGTAGTGACTGGGTGTATTGATCATCCAATGTGTAATTAATAACTTCACCTCAAAGGGATATTCATTATCGGCTTGTTTTATTTCTACCAATAGTTGCCCTTTGTGAGGCATTGGAAAACATTTACATTATATTTTTGTCATTTAGCAGGAGCAATTAGGGTTAAGTACCTTGCTCAAGCGCACATCGACAGATTTTTCACCTAGTCGGCTCGGGGATTAGAACCAGCGACCTTTATCTTACTGGCACAATGCTCTTAACCACTAAGCTACCTCCCTGGTCTTTGGTTGAATCTACGTTTGAAATTCACTGCTCGACTGAGGGACCTTACAATGATTTGTATGTGACTTGTTAAGCAAATGTTTACTCCTGAACGTATTTAGGCTTATCACAAGTTGAATACCTATTGACTCAAGACATTTCAGCTTTTCATTTTTTAATTAATTTGTACAAATGTCTAAACATAATTCCACGTTGACATTATGGGGTGTTGTGTGTAGGCCAGTGACACAATCTCAATTGAATGAATTTCAAATTCGGGATGTAACAACAAAATGTGGAAAAAGTAGTGGTGTGAAGCTCAGTGGGTAGAGCATGGCGCTTGCAACGCCAGGGTTGTGGGTTCGTTTCCCACGGGGGGCCAGTATGAAAATGTATGCACTCACTAACTGTAAATCGCTCTGGATAAGAGCGTCTGCTAAATGACTAAAATGTAAATGTGAAACTTTCTGAAGGCTTTGTATACACTAGATTACTGATAGGGGGCGCTGTGTTGAAGCCACCGTGCCTTAATCTTGGCACTCACCAGTGGGGAAAAAATATTTTGGAAGCTATAGAAATGCATTTGTCTACATTCGTTTTTGACATTTATTCTATTACAGACATCTTAATGTATACTTTTAAATTATTATGTGAATATAATGTAAAAAAAAAAAAAGAACTAACATTTTCCTTCAAGTATAATTTTTGGAGATTACTAATATTACTGTCAACAACAGATCCGCAAGGTAGATGGATTATTTTAAATATGTTATTGGACCATAAACATATATGGCTCATTAACCTTTACGGACCAAATAATGATGATCCACACTTTGACAATATATATAATAAATGATCAACCCTGCAATCAATTCAAGACTCTATTATTATGGTGGGAGATTATAATACTGTTTTAAATACCTCAATGGACCGTAAAGGAAATCACACTACAAACAATCACCCTCATGCTCTTAAGGAAATCATGAATGTCATGGATACATTAGAACTAGTAGATATATGGAGGCTTAAATATCCTGATCTAGTGAGATATACATGGCGGAGACTCAATCAAGCTAGTCGTCTTGACTTCTTTCTTATGTCATTCTCGTTGGCACCAAGTGTTGTTAGGGGGCCGAATGCGGTGGGACCATCATTTAATTGCCATATACATTACTCTTACTGAATTTCCACGTGGGCGAGGATATTGGAAATTTAATCAAAGCCTATTGGATGATAACTTGTTTTTAACTAGGACAGAGGAATTTATAACTGATTTTTTCCGACATAACAATAATAATATAGGTACAGCAAATCCCCTTATTGTATGGGACACCGTTAAATGTGCCTTTAGAGGCCATGCAATTCAATACTCATCTCGAAAACAAAAGCAATTTAGGTCAAAAGAGTCCACACTAACAAAGGAAATAGAAGGTCTAACAGAACAGATAGATGGCAATAAAAACTGTAACATAGAGGCTCAGAATAAGTTAGAGGAAAAACTAAAAGAAATGGAAAAACTTATTCAAGAAAGATCAAGTGTAATATATTATCAAAATAAAGCAAACTGGATGGAATATGGGGAAAAATGCACCAAATTATTTTTAAATCTTCAACATAGAAATGCTACCAAAAAGAATTTACTGAAACTGGTTACAAATGACGGAGTCACCCATGATTCACCAAATTATATTTTGAAGGAGGAACCAAAGTACTTTAAGCATATGTTTTTGTTTCAGTCGCCTCCATCTCCTCTAACTGAAGCTAACTCAAGCACTCCTCCAGCATCTTTTCATTTGGTCTGCATCTCTCAAATGTTCTTCTTTGTGATCTAAACACCTCAAACTTCGATTCGTCTGTCCATAACACTTTTTTCCAATCTTCCTCTGTCCACTGTCTGTGTTCTTTTGCCCATCTTAATCTTTTCTTTTTATTGGCCAGTCTGAGATATGGCTTTTTCTTTGCAACTCTGCCTAGAAGGTCAGCATCCCGGAGTCGCCTCTTCACTGTTGACGTTGAGACTGGTGTTTTGTGGGTACTATTTAATGAAGCTGCCAGTTGAGGACCTGTGAGGCGCCTGTTTCTCAAACTAGACATTCTAATGTATTTGTCCTCTTGCTCAGTTGTGCACCGGGGCCTCCCACTCCTCTTTCTATTCTGGTTAGAGACAGTTTGCGCTGTTCTGTGAAGGGTGTAGTACACAGCGTTGTACGAGATCTTCAGTTTCTTGGCAATTTCTCGCATGGAATAGCCTTCATTTCTCAGAACAAGAATAGACTGAGGAGTTTCAGAAGAAAGTTATTTGTTTCTGGCCATTTTGAGCCTGTAATCGAACCCACAATTGCTGATGCTCCAGATACTCAACTAGTCTCAAGAAGGCCAGTTTCATTGCTTCTTTAATCAGCACAACAGTTTTCAGCTGTGCTAACATAATTGCAAAATGGTTTTCTAATGATCAATTTGCCTTTTAAAAATGATAAACTTGGATTAGCAAACACAACATGCCATTGGAACACAGGACTGACGGTTGCTGATAATGGGCCTCTGTACGCCTATGTAGATATTCCATAAAAAATCAGCCGTTTCCAGATACAGTGGGGAAAAAAAGTATTTAGTCAGCCACTAATTGTGCAAGTTCTCCCACTTAAAAAGATGAGAGAGTCCTGTAATTTTCATCATAGGTACATGTCAACTATGACAGACAAAATGAGAAAAAAAAATCAAGAAAATCACATTGTAGGATTTTTAATGAATTTATTTGCAAATTATGGTGGAAAATAAGTATTTGGTCAATAACAAAAGTTTCTCAATACTTTGTTATATACGCTTTGTTGGCAATGACACAGGTCAAACGTTTTCTGTAAGTCTTCACAAGGTTTTCACACACTGTTGCTGGTATTTTGGCCCATTCCTCCATGCAGATCTCCTCTAGAGCAGTGATGTTTTGGGGCTGTCGCTGGGCAACACAGACTTTCAACTCCCTCCAAAGATTTTCTATGGTGTTGAGATCTGGAGACTGGCTAGGCCACTCCAGGACCTTGAAATGCTTCTTACGAAGCCACTCCTTCGTTGCCCCGGCGGTGTGTTTGGGATCATTGTCATGCTGAAAGACCCAGCCACGTTTCATCTTCAATGCCCTTGCTGATGAAAGGAGGTTTTCACTCAAAATCTCACGATACATGGCCCCATTCATTCTTTCCTTTACACGGATCAGTCGTCCTGGTCCCTTTGCAGAAAAACAGCCCCAAAGCATGATGTTTCCACCCCCATGCTTCACAGTAGGTATGGTGTTCTTTGGATGCAACTCAGCATTCTTTGTCCTCCAAACACGACGAGTTGAGTTTTTACCAAAAAGTTATATTTTGGTTTCATCTGACCATATGACATTCTCCCAATCCTCTTCTGGATCATCCAAATGCACTCTAGCAAACTTCAGACGGGCCTGGACATGTACTGGCTTAAGCAGGGGGACACGTCTGGCACTGCAGGATTTGAGTCCCTGGCGGCGTAGTGTGTTACTGATGGTAGGCTTTGTTACTTTGGTCCCAGCTCTCTGCAGGTCATTCACTAGGTCCCCTTCCGTGTGGTTCTGGGATTTTTGCTCACCGTTCTTGTGATCATTTTGACCCCACAGGGTGAGATCTTGCGTGGAGCCCCAGATCGAGGGAGATTATCAGTGGTCTTGTATGTCTTCCATTTCCTAATAATTGCTCCCACAGTTGATTTCTTCAAACCAAGCTGCTTACCTATTGCAGATTCAGTCTTCCCAGCCTGGTGCAGGTCTACAATTTTGTTTCTGGTGTCCTTAGACAGCTCTTTGGTCTTGGCCATAGTGGAGTTTGGAGTGTGACTGTTTGAGGTTGTGAACAGGTGTCTTTTATACTGATAACAAGTTCAAACAGGTGCCATTAATACAGGTAACGAGTGGAGGACAGAGGAGCCTCTTAAAGAAGAAGTTACAGGTCTGTGAGAGCCAGAAATATTGCTTGTTTGTAGGTGACCGAATACTTATTTTCCACCATAATTTGCAAATAAATTCATTAAAAATCCTACAATGTGATTTTCTGGATTTTTTTTCTCAATTTGTCTGTCATAGTTGACGTGTACCTATGATGAAAATTACAGGCCTCGCTCATCTTTTTAAGTGGGAGAACTTGCACAATTGGTGGCTGACTAAATACTTTTTTCCCCCACTGTACAATAGCCATTTACAACATTAACAATGTCTACACTGTATTTCTGATCAATTTGATGTTATTTTAATGGGCAAAAAATTGCTTTTCTTTCGAAAACAAAGACATTTCTAAGTGACCCCAAACTTTTGAACGGTAGTGTATATATACAGTGGGGAAAAAAAGTATTTAGTCAGCCACCAATTGTGCAAGTTCTCCCACTTAAAAAGATGAGAGAGGCCTGTAATTTTCATCATAGGTACACGTCAACTATGACAGACAAAATTAGAAAAAAAATCCAGAAAATCACATTTCTGGATTTTTTTATTCTCAATTTGTTTGTCATAGTTGACGTGTACCGATGATGAAAATTACAGGCCTCTCTCATCTTTTTAAGTGGGAGAACTTGCACAATTGATAGGCTACAGCGCCGGAGAAGATGGCTGCCGTTTTACAGCCCTCTAACCAATTGTACTATTATGTGTGTTTTTCCGCGTAATTTGTAATTTATTTTGTACATAATGTTTCTGCCATCGTCTCTTATAACCAAAGAGAGCTTCTGGATATCAGGACAGCGATTACTCACCTCGCATTGGACGAAGATTTTTTCTTCAACGAGGCGTTCGCGAAGGATTTCCTACGGACACCCGACAAGGCCCAGATCCCCGTCATTCGCGTGAGGAAGAGACGGAGATATCGTGGACGCAGATCCGGGTGCCTTGTAAGGATCCGACGGCGAGCGAGTAAACTGCCTCTCCCATCAATCCTATTAGCCAACGTTCAATCTTTTGAGAATAAAATTGACGATTTAAGATTACGGTTATCCTACCAACGGGACATTAAAAACTGTAATATCTTATGTTTCACGGAGTCGTGGCTGAACGACAACAATGATAACATTCAGCTAGCAGGCTATACGCTACATCGACAGGACAGAACGGCAGACTCCGGTAAGACAAGGGGCGGCGGTCTCTGTATATTTGTAAACAACAGCTGGTGCACAAAATCAAATACTAAGGAAGTCTCGAGGTTTTGCTCGCCTGAGGTAGAGTATCTTATGATAAGCTGTAGACCACACTATTTACCAAGAGAGTTTTCATCTATATTTTTCATAGCTGTCTATTTACCACCACAAACCAATGCTGGCATTAAGATTGCACTGAATGAGTTGTACAAGGCCATTAATCAACAGGAAAACGCTCATCCAGATGCAGCGCTCCTAGTAGCCGGGGACTTTAATGCAGGGAAACTTAAATCCGTTCTACCTAATTTCTACCAGCATGTTAAATGTGCAACCAGAGGGAAAAAAACTCTAGACCACCTTTACTCCACACACAGAGACGCATACAAAGCTCTCCCTCGCCCTCCATTTGGCAAATCTGACCATAACTCTATCCTCCTGATTCCTGCTTATAAGCAAAAACTGAAGCAGGAAGCACCAGTGATTCGGTTAATAAAAAAGTGGTCAGATGACGCAGATGCTAAGCTACAGGACTGTTTTGCTAGCACAGACTGGAACATGTTCCGGGATTCTTCAGACAGCATTGAGGAGTACACCACATCAGTCACTGGCTTCATCAATAAGTGCATCGATGATGTCGTCCCCACAGTGACCGTACGTACATACCCCAACCAGAAGCCATGGATTACAGGAAACATCCGCACTGAGCTAAAGGGTAGAGCTGCCGCTTTCAAGGAACGGGACTCTAACCCGGACGCTTATAAGAAATCCCGCTATGACCTCCGACGAACCATCAAACAGGCAAAGAGTCAATACAGGTCTAAGATTGAATCATACTACACTGGCTCTGACGCTCGTCAGATGTGGCAGGGCTTGAAAACTATTACAGACTACAAAGGGAAGCACAGCCGCGAGCTGCCCAGTGACACAAGCCTACCAGACGAGCTAAACCACTTCTATGCTCGCTTCGAGGCAAGCAACACTGAAGCATGCATGAGAGCACCAGCTGTTCCGGACGACTATGTGATCACGCTCTCCGTAGCCGATGTGAGTAAGACTTTTAAGCAGGTCAACATTCACAAGGCCGCAGGGCCAGACGGATTACCAGGACGTGTACTCCGAGCATGTGCTGACCAACTGGCAAGTGTCTTCACTGACATTTTCAACATGTCCCTGACTGAGTCTGTAATACCAACATGTTTCAAGCAGACCACCATAGTCCCCGTGCCCAAGAACTCTAAGATAACCTGCCTAAATGACTACCGACCCGTAGCACTGACGTCTGTAGCCATGAAGTGCTTTGAAAGACTGGTCATGGCTCACATCAACAGCATAATCCCAGAAACCCTAGACCCACTCCAATTTGCATACCGCCCCAACAGATCCACAGATGATGCAATCTCTATCGCACTCCACACTGCCCTTTCCCACCTGGACAAGAGGAACACCTACGTGAGAATGCTGTTCATTGACTACAGCTCAGCATTCAACACCATAGTGCCCTCTAAGCTCATCACTAAGCTAAGGATCCTGGGACTAAACACCTCCCTCTGCAACTGGATCCTGGACTTCCTGACGGGCCGCCCCCAGGTGGTAAGGGTAGGTAACAACACATCTGCCACACTGATCCTCAACACGGGGGCCCCTCAGGGGTGCGTGCTCAGTCCCCTCCTGTAGTCTCTGTTCACCCATGACTGCATGGCCAGGCACGACTCCAACACCATCATTAAGTTTGCCGACGACACAACAGTGGTAGGCCTGATCACCGACAACGATGAGACAGCCTATAGGGAGGAGGTCAGAGATCTGGCCGTGTGGTGCCAGGACAACAACCTCTCCCTCAACGTGACCAAGACAAAGGAGATGATTGTGGACTACAGGAAAAAAAAGAGGACTGAGCACGCCCCCATTCTCATCGACGGGGCTGTAGTGGAACAGGTTGAGAGCTTCAAGTTCCTTGGTGTCCACATCACCAACGAACTATCATGGTCCAAACACACCAAGACAGTCGTGAAGAGGGCACGACAAAGCCTATTCCCCCTCAGGAGACTAAAAAGATTTGGCATGGGTCCTCAGATCCTCAAAAAATTCTACAGCTGCACCATCGAGAGCATCCTGACTGGTTGCATCACCGCCTGGTATGGCAACTGCTTGGCCTCTGACCGCAAGGCACTACAGAGGGTAGTGCGTACGGCCCAGTACATCACTGGGGCAAAGCTCCCTGCCATCCAGGACCTCTATACCAGGCGGTGTCAGAGGAAGGCCCTCAAAATTGTCAAAGACTCCAGCCACCCTAGTCATAGACTGTTCTCTCTGCTACCGCACGGCAAGCGGTACCGGAGTGCCAAGTCTAGGTCCAAAAGACTTCTCAACAGCTTCTACCCCCAAGCCATAAGACTCCTGAACAGCTAATCATGGCTACCCAGACTATTTGCACTGCCCCCCCACCCCATCCTTTTTACGCTGCTGCTACTCTGTTAAGTAAGTACTTATGCATAGTCACTTTAACTCTACCCACATGTACATATTACCTCAACTACCTCAACTAGCCGGTGCCCCCGCACATTGACTCTGCAACGGTACCCCCCTG
Source organism: Coregonus lavaretus (assembly GCF_964263955.1). NCBI lineage: Eukaryota > Metazoa > Chordata > Actinopteri > Salmoniformes > Salmonidae > Coregonus > Coregonus lavaretus. The sequence continues at coordinate 48,876,603 of NC_140006.1, read as the reverse complement.
TATATATAGCCTCCCTACTGTCACTTTATTTTACTTCTGCTCTTTTTTTCTCAACACTTTTTTTGTTGTTGTTTTATTCTTACTTTTTTTGTTTAAAATAAATGCACTGTTGGTTAAGGGCTGTAAGTAAGCATTTCACTGTAATGTCTGCACCTGTTGTATTCGGCGCATGTGACCAATAAAATTTGATTTGACTAAATACTTTTTTTCCCCACTGTATGACAGACAAAATGAGAAAAAGAAATCCAGAAAATCACATTGTACGATTTTTAATGAATGTATTTGCAAATTATGGTGTAAAATAAGTATACGACAGCTGTTTGAACTTGTTATCAGTATAAAAGACACCTGTCCACAACCTCAAACAGTCACACTCCAAACTCCACTATGGCCAAGACCAAATAGCTGTCAAAGGACACCAGAAACAAAATTGTAGACCTGCACCAGGCTGCACCAGTTTACATACACTCAATTAGTATTTGGTAGCATTGCCTTTAAATTGTTTAACTTGGGTCAACATTTCGGGTAGCCTTCCTCAAGCTTCCCACAATAAGTTGGGTGAATTATGGCCCATTCCTCCTGACAGAGCTGGTGTAACTGAGTCAGGTTTGTAGGCCTCCTTGCTCGCACACGCTTTTTCAGTTCTGCCCACAAATGTTCTATAGGATTGAGGTCAGGACTTTGTGATGGCCACTCCAATACCTTGACTTTGTTGTCCTTAAGCCATTTTGCCACAACTTTGGAAGTATGCTTGGGGTCATTGTCCATTTGGAAGACACATTTGCGACCAAGCTTTAACTTCCTGACTGATGTCTTGAGATGTTGCTTCAATATATCCACATAATTTTCCTTCCTCATGATGCCATCTATTTTGTGAAGTGCACCAGTCCCTCCTGCAGCAAAGCACCCCCACAGCATGATGCTGCCACCCCCGTGCTTCACGGTTTGGATGGTGTTCTTCGGCTTGCAAGCAACCCCCTTTTTCCTCCAAACATAACGATGGTCATTATGGCCAAACAGTTCTATTTTTGTTTCATCAGACCAGAGGACATTTCCCCAAAAAGTAAGATCTTTGTCCCCATGTGCAGTTGCAAACCATAGTCTGGCTTTTTTATGGCGGTTTTGGAGCAGTGGCTTCTTCCTTGCTGAGCGGCCTTTCAGGTTATGTCGATATATGACTTGTTTTACTGTGGATATAGATACTTTTGTACTTGTTTCCTCCAGCATCTTCACAAGGTCCTTTGCTGTTGTTCTGGGATTTATTTGCACTTTTCGCACCAAAGTACGTTCATCTCTAGGAGACAGAACACGTCTCCTTCCTGAGCGGTATGACAGCTGCGTGATCCCATGGTGTTTATACTTGCATACTATTGTTTGTACAGATGAACGTGGTACCTTCAGGCGTTTAGAAATTGCTCCCAAGGATGAACCAGGTCTACAATTTTTTTCTGAGGTCTTGGCTGATTTCTTTTGATTTTCCCATGATTTCAAGCAAAGAGGCACTGAGTTTGAAGGTAGGCCTTGAAATACATCCACAGGTACACCTCTAATTGACTCAAATGATGTCAATTAGCCTATCAGAAGCTTCTAAAGCCATTACATAATTTTCTGGAATTTTCCAACCTGTTTAAAGGCACAGTCAACTTAGTGTATGTAAACTTCTGACCCACTGAAATTGTGATACAGTGAAAAAATCTGTCTGTAAACAATTGTTGGAAAAATTACTTGTATCATGCACAAAGTAGATGTCCTAACCAACTTGCCAAAACTATAGTTTGTTAATAAGAAATTTGTGGAGTGGTTGAAAAGGAGTTTTAATGACTCCAATCTAAATGTAAACTTCCGACTTCAACTGTATGTCTTCACCAGTGGATCCAGGTGACCAGGACTGGCCCTCGTTATCTGATATATTTTGTACATAATCACAGTAATTTACAGAACTTTCTCGATTTGGTAAAACGTGCATTTTATAAATATCCTTGCTTCGCCATTGTTTACAGATGGCTCGCTGCACTCCCCCCTCCCTCTCCCCTCCCTCTCCCCCCTCCTCTCCCCCCTCCCTCTCCCCTCCCCCCTCCCTCTCCCCCCCTCCCCCCCTCCCTCTCCCCCCTCCCTCTCCCCCCCTCCCCCCCTCCCTCCCTCTCCCCCCCTCCCTCTCCCCCCTCCCTCTCCCTCCCTCTCCCCCCCTCCCTCTCCCCCCTCCCCTCCCTCTCCCCCCCTCCCTCTCCCCCCCTCCCTCTCCCCCCTCCCCCCTCCCTCCCTCTCCCCCCCTCCCTCTCCCTCCCTCCCTCTCCCTCCCTCTCCCCCCCTCCCTCTCCCTCCCTCTCCCCCCCTCCCTCTCCCTCTCCCCCCCTCCCTCTCCCTCCCTCTCTCTCCCCCCCCTCCCTCCCTCCCTCCCTCTCCCTCCCTCTCCCCCCCTCCCTCTCCCCCCTCCCTCTCCCTCCCTCTCCCCCCCTCCCTCCCTCTCCCTCCCTCTCCCTCCCTCCCTCTCCCCCCCTCCCTCTCCCTCCCTCCCCCCCCCCCCCTCTCCCTCTCCCTCCCTCTCCCCCCTCCCTTTCCGCTTGGTTGGTTCCCTTATCCTCAGATGGAGAGAATCTGTTGCCGTTTCAGTTTTACTGGTGGTGGAACAGAACAGGTGGGATGGCTGGGCGTCTTCCAGGCGTTTATTAGGAAAAGCTGGTATACACAATTCTAATACCCAACATTTTAGGAAAATTTGAAAATAAATGTGGATATATGTTGTTGCCTCTTGGCTCCGCCCCTACTGGTCAGTCCTGCTTCGTCTTCCTGGTTGTGAACCTCCGCACGCACAGCGACAAGCACTTCAACGTCACCATGACAACGGCCATTGCCACAACGATCAACAGGCCAATCACATCCAGGCTGTGGTACTGGAACCAGTTGAGGTCTTGGGCGGCGGCTCTCAAGTGGCCCGCCCCTTTGTGGCGCATCACAAACTCTGTCCAATAGACAGAGAGCTCCAGGGGGTCCACTGGGTGGTCCTTGTGAATGGCTGAGAGCTTCAGCACACTGGACTTATACCTGCAGAGAGACACACCATGACCCGATTACCAACCGGGCCCCCAGGAGCCCCGACCTCCAGAGGGCTCCCAGGAGCCCCGACCTCCAGAGGGCTCCCAGGAGCCCCGACCTCCAGAGGGCCCCCAGGAGCCCCGACCTCCAGAGGGCTCCCAGGAGCCCCGACCGCACAGCTAGCCACTGCGCCAACTTGGGAGGTTACATATTTTGCAGGTGCAGCGAAATGTTTGTGTTTCTAGCTCCTACAGTGCAGTAATACCTAACAATACACAGAAATCCAAAACATTTAAATAAAGGAATTAAGAAATTAAGGACGAGCAATGTCAGAGTCCGGAATATAAATATATATGTATATGAGGGTGTGTATAGACAGGACGGACACTATATGAATAGAAAAGGTGTGTACAGCAGTAGTTATATAGGATGAACCATGACTAGAATACAGTATATACATATGAAGTGGACAGCAGTAGTTATATAGGATGAACCATGACTAGAATACAGTATATACATATGAAGTGGACAGCAGTAGTTATATAGGATGAACCATGACTAGAATACAGTATATACATATGAAGAGGACAGCAGTAGTTATATAGGATGAACCATGACTAGAATACAGTATATACATTGAACAACAATATAAACACAACATGTAAAGTGTTGGTCCCATGTTTCATGAGCTGAAATAAAAGATCTCAGAAATGTTCCATTCGCACAAAAAGCTTATTTCCATTCGCACAAAAAGCTTATTACTTTTGGCGCACACATTTGTTTACATCCCTGTCAGTGAGCATTTCTCCTTTGCCAAGATAATCCATCCAACTGACAAGTGTAGCATATCAAGAAACTGATTACCATGATCATTACACAGGTGCACCTTGTGCTGGGGACAATAAAAGGCCACTCTAAAATGTGCAGTTTTGTCACACAACACGCCACAGATGTCTCACGTTTTGAGGGAACGTGCAATTGGCATGCTGACTGCAGGAATGTCCACCAGAGCTGTTGCCAGAGAATTTAATGTTAATTTCTCTACCGTAAGCCGCCTCCAATGTCATTTTAGAAAATTTGGCAGTACATCCAGCCAGCCTCACAACCGCTGACCACGTGTATGGCGTCGTGTGGGAGAGCGGTTTGCTGATGTCAACATTGTGAACAGAGTGCCCCATGGTGGCGGTGGGGTTATAGTATTGGCAGGCATAAGCTACGGACAACGAAAACAATTGCATTTTATCGATGGCAATTTGAATGCACAGAGATACCGTGACGAGATCCTGAGGTCCATTGTCGTGCCATTCATCCGCCACCATCACCTCATGTTTCAGCATGATAATGCACGGCCCCATGTCGCAAGGATCTTTTCACAATTCCTGGAAGCTGAAAATGTCCAAGTTCTTCCATGGCCTGCATACTCACCAGATATGTCACCCATTGAGCATGTTTGGGATGCTCTGGATCGATGTGTACGACAGCGTGTTCCCGCCAATATCCAGCAACTTCACACAGCCATTGAAGAGGAGTGGGAAAACATTCGACACGCCACAACTGCCTGATCAACTCTATGTGAAGGTGATGTGTCGCGCTGCAAGAGGCAAATGGTGGCCACACCAGATACTGACTGGTTTTCTGATCCACGCCCCTACCTTTTTTAAAAAAGGTATCTGTGACCAACGGATGCATATCTGTATTCCCAGTCATGTGAAATCTATAGATTAGGGCTTAATGGATTTATTTCAATTGACTGATTTCCTTATATGAACTGTAACTCTTTGATTGTTGTATGTTGCGTTTATATTTTGGTTCAGTATAGACATATGAAGTGGGTGAACATTATTAAAGTGACCAGTGTTCCATGTCTGTGTACATAGGGGAGCAGCTTCTAAGGTGCAGGGTTGTGTAACCGGGTGGTAGCCGGGTGGTAGCCGGGTGGTAGCCGGGTGGTAGCTGGGTGGTAGCTGGGTGGTAGCCGGGTGGTAGCTGGGTGGTAGCTGGGTGGTAGCTGGGTGGTAGCCGGGTGGTAGCCGGGTGGTAGCCGGGTGGTAGCTGGGTGGTAGCCGGGTGGTAGCCGGGTGGTAGCCGGGTGGTAGCCGGGTGGTAGCCGGGTGGTAGCTGGGTGGTAGCCGGGTGGTAGCTGGGTGGTAGCCGGGTGGTAGCTGGGTAGTAGCCGGGTGGTAGCTGGGTGGTAGCTGGGTGGTAGCCGGGTGGTAGCCGGCTAGTGACAGTGACTAAGTTCTGGGCAGGGTACTGGGTGGAGGCCAGCTAGTGATGGCTGTTTAACAGTCGGATGGCCTGGAGATAGAAGCTGTTTTTCAGTCTCTTGGTCCCAGCTTTGATGCACCTGTACTGTCTCCTCCTTCAAGATGGTAGCGGGGTGAACAGGCCATGGCTCGGGTGGTTGATGTCCTTGATGATCTTTTTTGGCCTTCCTGTGACATTGGGTGCTGTATGTGTCCTGGAGGGCTGGTAGTTTGCCCCCGGTGATGCGTTGGGCAGACCACACCACCCTCTGGAGAGCCCTGCGTTTGCGGACGGTGCAGTTGCCGTACCAGGCGGTGATACAGCCCGACAGGATGCTCTCAATGGTGCATCTGTAGAGGTTTGTGAGGGTCTTAGGGGACAAGCTGAATTTCTTCAGCCCCCCTGAGGTTGAAGAGGCGCAGTTTGCCTTCTTCACCACACTGTCTGTATGGATGGACTATAGAACATGGCAAAATTGCAGGAGATTTGCTTTAAAACTGAAACATTCTTAGCTGGAATTGAACCCACACTGGGCTGGTGTAGCAAGCACCATGCACTACCAACTGAGCCACACAGGACCACACTGACCGTCTCACCTGGGGTTGTTGACAACATTGTCCAGCGCCTGTAGCAGTGTTTCCACGGTGACATGCTTAATATCCAGGACCACGCCCACTCCCTTACTAGCCAATCGCTGAGCGTTGTCAGGCTGGTCGCCGAACAGCGGCAGCATCACCATGGGAACGGCGTGACACACCCCCTCGTACAGACCATGGGTCCCGCTGTGGGTCAGGAAGGCGCGTGCACCACGGTGAGCTAACACACACAGACACGATCAGACAGATTAGACAGACAGATTAGACAGACAGATTAGACAGACAGATTAGACAGACAGATTAGACAGACAGATTAGACAGACAGATTAGACAGACAGATTAGACAGACAGATTAGACAGATCAGACACACAAACAGATTAAACAGACACATAGACATAGATATCCTTGTCTGTACATAATGCCCTGAATCTTTTATACAACGCCCGGAAATCTGCCCCTTTTATTCTCTGTACCCAACGCACTAGAAGACCAGTTCTTAAAGCCTTTAGCCGTATCCTTATTCTAGTCCTCCTCTGTTCCTCTGGTAATGTAGAGGCTAACACAGGCCCTGCAGGCCCCAGTATCACTCCTACTCCCCAGGAGCTATCATTTGTTGACTTCTGTAACCGTAAAAGCCTTGGTTTTCTGCACGTTAACATCAGAAGTCTACTTCCTAAGTTTGAGTTATTCACTGCGTTAGCACACTCCGCCAACCCTGATGTTCTAGCAGTGTCTGAATCTTGGCTTAGGAAGACCACCAAAAACTCTGACATTTCCATCCCCAACAACAACATTTTCCATCTCGATAGAACTGCCAAAGGGGGTGGGGTTGCAATCTACTGTAGAGATAGCCTGCAGAGCTCTATCGTACTATCCAGGTCTGTGCCCAAACAGTTTGAGCTTCTACTTCTAAAAATCCACCTTTCCAGAAATAAGTCTCTCACTGTTGCCGCTTGCTACAGACCCCCCTCAGCCCCCATCTGTGCCCTGGACACCATATGTGTATTGATTGCCCCCCATTTATCCTCAGAGTTCGTACTGCTTGGTGACCTAAATTGGGATATGCTTAACACCCCGGCCATCCTACAATCCAAACTAGATGCCCTCAATCTCACACAAATTATCAACGAACCTACCAGGTACAACCCTAAATCCGTAAACATGGGTACCCTCATAGATATCATCCTGACTAACTTACCCTCTAAATACACCTCCACTGTCTTCAACCAGGATCTCAGCGATCACTGCCTTATTGCCTGCGTCCGTAACGGGTCCGCGGTCAAACGACCACCCCTCATCACTGTCAAACGCTCCCTAAAACACTTCAGTGAGCAGGCCTTTCTAATTGACCTGGCCCGGGTATCCTGGATGGATATAGATCTCATTCCGTCAGTAGAGGATGCCTGGTTGTTCATTAAAAGTAATTTCCACTCAATCTTAAATAAACATGCCCCATTCAAAAAATACAGAACTAAGAACAGATATAGCCCCTGGTTCTCCTCAGACTTGACTGCCCTTGACCAGCACAAAAACATCCTGTGGCATACTGCATTAGCATCAAATAGCCCCCGCGATATGCAACTTTTTAGGGAAGTCAGGAACCAATATACACAAGCAGTTAGGAAAGCAAAGGCTAGCTTTTTCAAACAGAAATTTGCATCCTGTAGCACTAACTCCAAAAAGTTTTGGGACACTGTAAAGTCCATGGAGAATAAGAGCACCTCCTCCCAGCTGCCCACTGCACTGAGGCTAGGAAACACTGTCACCACCGATAAATCTACAATAATCGAGAATTTCAACAAGCATTTTGCTACGGCTATCCATGCTTTCCACCTGGCTACCACTACCCCGGCCACCAGCTCTGCACCCTCCGCTGCAACTTGCCCATGCCCCCCCCGCTTCTCCTTCACACAAATTCAGACAGCTGATGGTTCTGAAAGAGCTGCAAAATCTGGACCCCTACAAATCAGCTGGGCTAGACAATCTGGACCTTTTCTTTCTAAAACTAGCCGCCGAAATTGTCGCAACCCCTATTACTAGCCTGTTCAACCTCTCTTTTGTAACGTCTGAGATCCCCAGAGATTGGAAAGCTGCCGCGGTCATCCCCCTCTTCAAAGGGGGTGACACTCTAGATCCAAACTGTTACAGACCTATATCCATCCTGCCCTGCCTTTCGAACGTTTTTGAAAGCCAAGTTAACAAACAGATCACCGACCATTTCGAATCCCACCGTACCTTCTCCGCTATGCAATCCGGTTTCCGAGCTGGTCATGGGTGCACCTCACGCTCAAGGTCCTAAACGATATTATAACCGCGATTGATAATAGACAGTACTGTGCAGCCGTCTTCATCGACTTGGCCAAGGCTTTCGACTCTGTCAACCACCGCATTCTTATTGGCAGACTAAATAGCCTTGGTTTCTCAAATGACTGCCTCGCCTGGTTCACCAACTACTTCTCAGATAGAGTTCAATGTGTGAAATCGGAGGGCCTGTTGTCTGGACCTATGGCAGTCTCTATGGGGGTGCCACAGGGTTCAAAACTCGGGCCAACTCTTTTCTCTGTGTATATCAATGATGTCGCTCTTGCTGCTGGTGACTCTCAGATCCACCTCTACGCAGACGACACCATTTTGTATACATCTGGCCCTTCATTGGACACTGTGTTAACAAACCTCCAAACGAGCTTCAATGCCATACAACACTCCTTCAGTAGCCTCCAACTGCTCTTAAACACTAGTAAAACTAAATGCATGCTCTTCAATCGAACGCTGCTGGCACCCGCCCACCCGACTAGAATCACTACTCTCGACGGGTCTGACCTAGAGTATGTGGACAACTACAAATATCTAGGTGTCTGGTTAGACTGTAAACTCTCCTTCCAGACTCACATTAAGAATCTCCAATCCAAAGTTAAATCTAGAATCGGCTTCCTATTTCGCAACAAAGCCTCCTTCACTCATGCTGCCAAACATGCCCTCGTAAAACTGACTATCCTACCGATCCTTGACTTCGGCGATGTCATTTACAAAATAGCCTCCAACACTCTACTCAGCAAATTGGATGTAGTCTATCACAGTGCCATCCGTTTTGTCACCAAAGCCCCATATACTACCCACCACTGTGACCTGTACGCTCTTGTTGGCTGGTCCTCACTACATATTCGTCGCCAAACCCACTGGCTCCAGGTCATTTATAAATCACTGCTAGGCAAATCCCCTCCTTATCTTAGCTCATTGGTCACCATAGCAACACCCACCCGTAGTATGCGCTCCAGCAGGTATATCTCACTGGTCATCCCCAAAGCCAACACCTCCTTTGGCCGCCATTCCTTCCAGTTCTCTGCTGCCAATGACTGGAACAAATTGCAAAAATCTCTGAAGCTGGAGACTCTTATCTCCCTCACTAACTTTAAGCATCAGTTGTCAGAGCAGCTTACCGATCACTGCACCTGTACACAGCCCATCTGAAATTAGCCCATCCAACTACCTCATCCCCATATTGTTATTTATTTTGCTCTTTTGCACCCCAGTATCTCTATTTGCACATCATCTTTTGCACATCTATCATTCCAGTGTTAATACTAATTGTAATTATTTTGCACTATGGCCTATTTATTGCCTTACCTCCATAACTTTCTACATTTGAACACACTGTATATATCTTTTATATTTTCTGTTGTATTTTTGACTGTACGTTTTGTTTACCCCATATGTAACTCTGTGTTGTTGTTGTTTTTATCGCACTGCTTTGCTTTATCTTGGCCAGGTCGCAGTTGTAAATGAGAACTTGTTCTCAACTGGCTTACCTGGTTAAATAAAGGTGAAATAAAAAAATAAAAAGACAGACCAGACATATCAGACTGACAGTACTGTACTCAGTTTTGGATAAAAGCATCTGGGTCGTTCTACCAATTCGGTTGCTTTTGAGAAGTGTATCTTTGATTTAATCTCATTTTAACATTCTGTGATAAAGAGCACATGTCCAAGTTCATGAAAAACGAGTTTTCCATCTCAAGGTTAAATAAAAAAAAGTGACTATAGTAAGTGCCAAAGAAAGCTTTTTATTTTGTGATTTCCAGTTGGTAGTTACAGTCTTGGACAAGGACATCCCAACCGGCCAAACTCTCCCCTAACCTGGTCGAATTGTGCACTGCCTCATGGGTCTCCCGGTCGCGGCCGGCTGCGACACAGCTTGGGATCGAACCCGGGTCTGTAGTGACGTCTCAAGCACTGTGATGCAGTGCCTTAGACCGCTGCGCCACTTGGGAGGCCCAAGTGCCAAATAAAGTTACAGGGTTGACGATTTCATCTTAAATCAGCCATAAATCCCCTTGTGCCAGGGGGAATAGAAGCAACCACGCCAGCCCAGGACCTCCACATCCAGCTTCTTCACCTGCGGGATCATCTGATCCCAGCCACACGGACTGCTGATGAAACTGAGTATTTCTGTCTGTAATAAAGCCCTTTGGTGGGGAAAAACCTCATTCTGATTGGCTGGGCCTGGCTCCCCAGTGAGTGGACCTATGCCCTCCCAGGCCCACCCATGGCTGAGCCCCTGCCCAGTCATGTGAAATCCATAGATTATTGCCTAATTAATTTATTTCAATTCACTGATTTCCTTATATGAACTGTAACTCAGTAAAATCTTTGAAATTGTTGAATGTTGCGTTTATATTTTTGTTCAGTACAGATCTACGTACCCAGCAGGTCATTCTGAGGAAGCCACTTCATCATCTTCACGTTGTCTGGGACATTACCAGGAACAGGTCCAGTGTACCGCCACAGGACCTACACACACACGCGCACGCGCACACAAACACACAAACACACACACGCGCGCACACAAACACACACACACACACACACGCGCGCACACACACACACACACGCGCGCACACAAACACACACACACGCGCGCACACACAAACACACAAACACACACACGCGCACGCGCACACGCGCACACAAACACACAAACACACACACGCGCGCACACAAACACACACACACGCGCGCGCACACACACACACACACGCGCGCACACAAACACACACACACACACACGCGCGCGCGCACACGCACGCACACAAACACACACACACACACGCGCACACAAACACACGCACACACGCACGCGCACACACGCACACGTTAGTTCATGGTAGCTTTGTGTGTGGGTCTGTCTAATAGTGTCTGTCTGCGTTTACCTTCTGTGGTATGAGGGTGAAGGCCCGTAGGAAGACTTGAGTGATGTCTTCTGGTAGAGACGACACCATGGAGCCCAGAGAGAACACTATGAAGCCATGATCCCCTGAAACCCACTGCTCCAGCTCCTACACACACAAAAGCACGCACAGTTAATAGTGCAGATTGAATTAGGCGACACCAAGAGCATTACAATAGCATTTAGGACAAAAACACAGAGTGCTGAAGAACGGTTAGAAGGTGGGTGTTACGATCGGTGGCGATCCAACATGTAGAATCATCAGGAAATACCAACGTTCTGGTCAATGGCTTTTAACCCTTCGTCAGCGCGGTATTTTTGACCAACCAACCAACCAACACACACAAACACACCCACCTGTGCCAGCGGGTTCCTGATGTGGCAGTTGATCCCTCCCACCAGCACCATATTAGGCATGAGGGGGCGGGGAAACTCCAACGTAAAGTCATACCTTACATTAACAACAAAATGTAATGTTAGAGAGTGTGTGTGTGTGAGTGTGTGTGTGTGTGTCTGTGTGTGTGTGTGTGAGTGTGTGTGCAGGGGGAACTGCAGTCGTACCTTAGCAACCAGAGGGCGGTGTCTGCCAGCACCTCAGCCACACCCACATCCTCTCCCAGGAAGCGATTGGCCAGCTGGTCGAAGCGCCAGTACAGCAGTCGGCATAGCAACGGCTCCACCAGACTCACCTACAGAACCAGAGGAAGAAGGCGTGTGGTTTGATTATCAGTTATCCTTTATACAGTCTGGTTTATACACCAGAAGTGAATGGTTATCTGTAGGAGGAATGTATATCGTGGAGGTAATTAAGCTTGGACTGTACTGAGTAAAGGAAAGGTTGCAGTCACTGATAAGGGGTGGAAAGCTGTGGATTAGTGAGGAATGGAGGGCCGAGGTCAGGTCAGTTCACAGTAAGGGAGAAGGAACAGTTTATTGCCTGCATCACTTAACTTCCTGCCTAGCAATAAACATGTCATGTTTAGAGGGAAGTTGGAGGACATACATCTGTGCTGGTTGGAACATGTCTTTTGTCTGTGCAGCTGTCTGACTCAGTGGTTTGAGCTTTAATAAGTGTCCGTTTCACCCTGTTATTTGGAACCTAACAGTGTGAATGAGTGTGGGTACATGAGTCCATGTATGTGTTTATACAGTGGGGAAAAAAAGTATTTAGTCAGCCACCAATTGTGCAAGTTCTCCCACTTAAAAAGATGAGAGAGGCCTGTAATTTTCATCATAGGTACACGTCAACTATGACAGACAAATTGAGAAAGAAAAATCCAGAAAATCCCATTGTAGGATTTTTAATGAATTTATTTGCAAATTATGGTGGAAAATAAGTATTTGGTCACCTACAAACAAGCAAGATTTCTGGCTCTCACAGACCTGTAACTTCTTCTTTAAGAGGCTCCTCTGTCCTCCACTCGTTACCTGTATTAATGGCACCTGTTTGAACTTGTTATCAGTATAAAAGACACCTGTCCACAACCTCAAACAGTCACACTCCAAACTCCACAATGGCCAAGACCAAAGAGCTGTCAAAGGACACCAAAAACAAAATTGTAGACCTGCACCAGGCTGGGAAGACTGAATCTGCAATAGGTAAGCAGCTTGGTTTGAAGAAATCAACTGTGGGAGCAATTATTAGGAAATGGAAGACATACAAGACCACTGATAATCTCCCTCGATCTGGGGCTCCACGCAAGATCTCACCCTGTGGGGTCAAAATGATCACAAGAACGGTGAGCAAAAATCCCAGAACCACACGGGGGGACCTAGTGAATGACCTGCAGAGAGCTGGGACCAAAGTAACAAAGCCTACCATCAGTAACACACTACGCTGCCAGGGACTCAAATCCTGCAGTGCCAGACGTGTCCCCCTGCTTAAGCCAGTACATGTCCAGGCCCGTCTGAAGTGCATTTGGATGATCCAGAAGAGGATTGGGAGAATGTCATATGGTCAGATGAAACCAAAATATAACTTTTTGGTAAAAACTCAACTCGTCATGTTTGGAGGACAAAGAATGCTGAGTTGCATCCAAAGAACACCATACCTACTGTGAAGCATGGGGTTGGAAACATCATGCTTTGGGGCTGTTTTTCTGCAAAGGGACCAGGACGACTGATCCGTGTAAAGGAAAGAATGAATGGGGCCATGTATCGTGAGATTTTGAGTGAAACCCTCCTTCCATCAGCAAGGGCATTGAAGATGAAACGTGGCTGGGTCTTTCAGCATGACAATGATCCCAAACACACCGCCCGGGCAACGAAGGAGTGGCTTCGTAAGAAGCATTTCAAGGTCCTGGAGTGGCCTACCCAGTCTCCAGATCTCAACCCCATAGAAAATCTTTGGAGGGAGTTGAAAGTCTGTGTTGCCCAGCGACAGCCCCAAAACATCACTGCTCTAGAGGAGATCTGCATGGAGGAATGGGCCAAAATACCAGCAACAGTGTGTGAAAACCTTTTGAAGACTTACAGAAAACGTTTGACCTGTGTCATTGCCAACAAAGGGTATATAACAAAGTATTGAGAAACTTTTGTTATTGACCAAATACTTATTTTCCACCATCATATGCCAATAAATTCATTAAAAATCCTACAATGTGATTTTCTGGAATTTTTTTTCTCATTTTGTCTGTCATAGTTGACGTGTACCTATGATGAAAATTACAGGCCTCTCTCATCTTTTTAAGTGGGAGAACTTGCACAATTGGTGGCTGACTAAATACTTTTTTTCCCCACTGTACGTGTGTGTACGGTTGTGTCGTGTGTGTGTGTGTGTGTGTGCATGCATGTGCAGTGTGTGTATGCGGTTACGTGTGTGTTCTCACCAGTACATTGCCCACTCTCTGTGGAAAGCTCATGCTGTGTGTGTATCGAGTGAAGAAGCGTGGAACGTAAGATGGAGGAGAGGGGCAGGCGGCTGCGGCCAGGTCCAGACCACAGGGGATCCCTCTGAGCAGACACACAGACGGGACGCCCAAACGCCTGGCTATCAGACTGCCTGTAGGGACCAGAGGGTCGGTCAACACCGCATCAAAACCCTGGAGAGGAGGGATGGATGGAGAGAGGGGGGAGAGGAGAGAGGGATTAGAGAGGGGGGAGAGAGGAGAGAGGGGGGAGGTGAGAGAGAGGACAGAGGAGAGAGGAAAGAGAGGAGAGAGAGAGGAGAGAGGGGGAGAGAGGAGAGCGGGGGAGAGGAGAGAGAGAGGAGAGAGGGGGGAGAGAGGAGAGCGGGGGAGAGGAGAGAGGGATTAGAGAGGGGGGAGAGAGGAGAGAGGGGGGAGAGATGAGAGAGGGGAGAGAGAGGAGAGAGGGGGAGAGATGAGAGGGGATAGAGAGGAGAGAGGGGGAGAGATGAGAGAGGGGAG
>NC_140006.1:48787125-48861934 GCF_964263955.1 Coregonus lavaretus | reverse complement strand
AGTTGCCGTACCAGGCGGTGATACAGCCCGACAGGATGCTCTCAATTGTGCATCTGTAAATGTTTGAGAGGGTTTTAGGTGATAAGCCACATTTCTTCAGCCTCCTGAGGTTGAAGAAGCTCTGTTGCGCCTTTTTCACCACACTGTCTGCGTGGGTGGACCATTTCAGTTTGTCAGTGATGTGTACGCAGAGGAACTTGAAGCTTTCCACTTTCTCCACTGTGGTCCCATCGATGTGGAAAGAGGGGTGCACCCTCTGCTGTTTCCTGATGTCCACGATCCTCTCCTTTGTTTTGTTGACGTCGAGTGAGAGGTTATTTTCCTGGCACCACACTCCCAGAGCCCTCACCTCCTCCCTGTAGGTGGTATTGTTGGTAATCAAGCCTACTACTGTTGTGTCGTCTGCAAACTTGATGATTGAGTTGGAGGCGTGCTTGGCCACGCAGTCATGGGTGAACAGGGAGTACAGGAGGGGGCTGAGCATGCACCCTTGTGGGGCCCCAGTGTTGAGGATCAGCGAAGTGGAGATGTTGTTTCCTACCTTCACCACCTGGGGGCGGCCCGTCAGGAAGTCCAGGACCCAGTTGCACAGGGCGGGGTTCAGACCCAGAGCCTTGAGCTTAATGATGAGCTTGGAGGGTACTATGGTGTTGAATGCTGAGCTATAGTCAATGAACAGCATTCTTACATAGGTATTCCTCTTGTCCAGATGGGATAGTGCAGTGGAGAAGGAGAGGCCACAGTCCTTGGTAGTGGGCCTCATCAGTGGCACTGTGTTGTCCTCAAATCGGGCGAAGAAGGTGTTTAGCTTGTCTGGAAGTGAGACGTCGGTGTCGGTGACGTGGCTGGTTTTCCTTTTGTAGTCCGTGATTGTCTGTAGACCCTGCCACATACGTCTCGTGTCTGAGCCGTTGAATAGCAACTCCACTTTGTCTCTATACTGATGTTTTGCCAGTTTAATTGCCTTGCAGAATGAGTAGCTACACTGTTTGTATTCTGCCATATTCCCAGTCACCTTGCCATGGTTAAATGCGGTGGTTGGTGCTTTCAGATTTGCGCGAATGCTGCCGTCTATCCACGGTTTCTGGTTAGGGTAGGTTTTAATAGTCACAGTGGGCACAACATCTCCTATACACTTCCTGATAAACTCAGTCACCGTTTCAGTGTATTCATCAAATAATTTTCCAAAGCTACCCTGAACATATCCCGGTCTGCATGATCAAAACAATCTTGAAGCGTGGATTCCGATTGGTCAGACCAGCGTTGAATAGTCCTTAGCACGGGTACCTGCTGTTTGAGTTTCTGCCTATAGGAAGGGAGGAGCAAATGGAGTTGTGGTCAGATTTGTCGAAAGAAGGGCGGGGGAGGGCCTTATAACCATCCCGGAAGTTCGAATAGCAATGGTCGAGGATTTTAGCAGCCCGAGTACAACAGTCGATATGTTGATAGAACTTCGGCAGCCAGTCCTCAAATTTGCTTTGTTAAAATCCCCGGCTACAATAAATGCAGCCTCGGGATATGTGGTTTCCAGTTTGCATAAAGTCCAGTAAAGTTCTTTGAGGGCCGTCGTGGTATCGGCTTGAGGGGGGATATACACAGCCGTGACTATAACCAAAGAGAATTATCTTGGGAGATAATACGGCCGGCATTTGATTGTGAGGTATTCTAGGTCGGGTGAACAAAAGGACTTGAGTTCCTGTATGTTACTACAATTACACCATGAGTCGTTAATCATGAAACACACACCTCCGCCATTCTGCTTCCAGGATAAATATTTATTTATGTCTGTGCGATGAACTGAGAACCCATCTGGCTGGACCGATTTCGACAGAATATCCCCAGAGAGCCATGTTTCTGTGAAACAAAGTATGTTACAGGCCCTGATGTCTCTCTGGAAATAAATTCTTGCCCTGAGCTCGTCGACTTTGTTATCCAAACACTGAACATTAGCGAGTAGTATACTTGGAAGCGGTGGGTGGTGTGCGCGCCTCCTAAGTCGGACCAGTAGGCCGCTCCGAGTGCCTCTCCTCCGCCGGCGATGTTTTGGGTCAGCCGCTGGAATCAGTTCAGTTGCCCTGGGGAGAGCAAACAAAGGATCTGCTTCGGGAAAGTCGTATTCCTGGTCGTAATGTTGGTGAGTTACCGTCGCTCTGATATCGAAACGTTTTTCCCGGCTGTAGGTAATGTTACAAAACACTTTCTGAGCTAATAATGTAAAAAATACTACATAAAAAAACAAAATACCGCAAAGTTTCCTAAGAGCTAGTCCCGAGGCCGCCATCTTCGTCGGCACCAGGATATATGATCCATATTATGACCATCTTAAAACATTTCCATATGTCAGTTTAGCCCCCCCCCCCCTTAGACTCGAAATAATTAAAAGAGAAACATATTCATGAAAACATTTCACTTGGAACAATTACCCCATCTAGTGTCTGTTTTTTGGAGCGTTCAGTGTTACATTGAGCAGACATATTGCACTGTACACAATTTCTGATATTATACTGGCTCTTAATCTTTGGAAAAGTTACAGAAAACTGGTATTCAATGCATAAAGCTGGCCATGCTCCTCAAGTGGGTTGCTGATGAACATGAATCCAGAACAGGGTTGCCAGGTGCAGCAAAAATGTCTAGGCCAATGACTACTCAAAACACGCCCATAAGGCCCTTTTTATTTCGCAGCAAGATAGGAGTTGACACATTTAGCCAATAAACCCTGTTTCCATAACGTTACCGAGCGAATTAAGAAGGAATCTCCACTTAACTTCTGATCAACCTAAAAAGCAAAATTCAGTTTTCCATCAAAATAATAATTATTGCCAGCTAATGTGACTAATAATACAGGAATGTGAATATGTCACAAGATAAAAGATAATTCCTCCTTATTAAACTTTTAAAAAACGAATGTTAGACTATTTTCTGGCAATTGTGCTGTTATTATGTGCCAGATGTTGAGACTACAAACCGTTATAGATTGACTGGTCATTATAATAGACATAGGTTAGGCCTGACTGAAATCTGGGTTTATGATTGTAGTTCAACTTTGCTACTTTGCTATGGTTTGGTTAGCTAGATAAAGGTGGCCCATAGCCCCTGGTAGGCCTACAGTAAGGAGCCTAGTCAAGATGTTAAGATGAACAATTTAGCAGCTTGCTTAGTTCAAATTGACAGAGTAATTTATTCAACATGTACAGCGAGGCGATTTCGAGGTAATAAGTGCTTCCATTACCCAATAGCCTGCTGTAAAAGGCTAATAATGACTTGCATAGTTAAATAAAGGTTTAATAAAAATAAAATAAAATAAAAGGCTATTGAGGATGGGTTCATAATTTCAATCACTGAATCAAATATTAACATATGGATATGAACTGAATAGGCTTGTTTATTTTAACCTGCAGCCTAATCTGACCTGTTACCTTCAATCTAATGCCTTCTATGACCAGGTGACTAAGACTAGATGACTATGACCAGGTATCCCACTTTCCTTTTCTCTTTCTTAACAACAGCTGATCAGCGGGTGCGATTGAACTGTGACCATGATCACAATTGATAACTTCCAATTTAATTAACTAAAAATGGCCATTAATAATTGCATAATAACAAAAGGCTGCAACAACAGTAAACTGAAGTTATAGGCTATTTATTAAATCAGTTTGACAGCTCCGGGTAGGCTACACAAGTGGCACAAATTGATTTGCATTGACTCCAGTGATATGGTCATTTCAACATATTTATTGTATAAAATGGTAGGCTACATTAGTCTACAACGGCATTGGAAATTAATAAGCTACTTGATGGCCAACAGATGTATCATTCTCCACAGTTAATGTCAGTTTCATTGTGGACTTTTCCCCATAACAGAAGCACGCAAGGGAATTCCATAACTTCCATTTGAAATTTCCACTCGCGCACGGTGCGAGGACCAAGAACTATGCATAAAACCCATCGCTTGATATGGTTTTCTATAAGCAAAGCTGACATTAGAATACAGTTTAAAGCACCTCTGAGCACATTTATCTAATGCGCTCTAGAGCGCCTAAAGTCGTTTTCCTGTGCTTTGTCACCGTTATTTCTTGATGCGCATCAGTTCAAGGGCATTAATGTGTTTTGTGGAAAAGGGTTGGAAATAGGTGTCTCCATAACGACAATCTAAAAAGCCTACAACTGGTAACAAGTTACTGGTAACAAGTTACTGGTAACAAGTTGCCAGCACCTGTATGTGCTGCCCTGTCTCCTCTCACTCACTCAGAAACTGGCTTCCTGCTGCAGCGCTCAGTCTCAACACACACACTCCCCTCTGGCCTCCCAACGTCTCTCTCTCTCTCTCTCTCTCTCTCACTCACTCAGAAACAGTCTGATAGACAGCAGCAGCAGGTCACAGTGATATACACTATATATACAAAAGTATGTGAACACCCCTTCAAATTAGTGGACAAATTAGTGGAGAGAATGCCAAGAGTGTGCAAAGATGTCATCAAGGCAAAGGGTGGCTATTTGAAGAATCTCAAATATAACATATATTTTGATTTGTTTAACACTTTTTTGCTTACTACATGATTCCATATGTGTTATTTCATAGTTTTGATGTCCACATCACCAACAAACTATCATGGTCCAAACACACCAAGACAGTCGTGAAGAGGGCACGACAATGCCTATTCCCCCTCAGGAGACTGAAAAGATTTGGCATGGGTCCCCAAATCCTCAAAAAGTTCTACAGCTACACCATCGAGAGCATCCTGACCAGTTGCATCACCACCTGGTATGGCAACTGCTCGGCATCCAACCGTAAGACGCTACAGAGGGTAGTGCGTACGGCCCAGTACATCACTGGGGCCAAGCTTCCTGCCATCCAGGACCTCTATACTAGTGTCAGAGGAAGGTCCAAACATTGTCAAAGACTCCTGTCACCCAAGTCAAGCGGTACCGGAGCTCCAAGTCTAGGACCAAAAGGCTCCTTAACAGCTTCTACCCCCAAGCCATAAGACTGCTGAACCGTTAATCAAATGGCCACCCGGACTATTTACATTGACCCCCCTTTGTTTTTACACTGCTGCTACTCACTGTTTATTATCTATGCATTGTCACTTTACCCCTACCTACATGTTACTTCAATTACCTCAACTAACATGTCCCCCCTCACATTGACTCAGTACCGGTACCCCCTAACCCCCTGTACTTTAGTTTATTTTGAAAATATTTTCTTAACTCAATTTCTTGAAGGGCTTGTCAGTAAGCATTTCACAGTAAGGTCTACACCTGTTGTATTCGGCGCATGTGACAAATATTAAGACCTAATAAACCAACAGACTCTCGCCCTTCCAGGAATTGAGTTTGACACCCCTGCCTTAGTCCTTACATCAAGAGGTCTGAGCATAACAATACATTTTAAATGCCCAAATTCAGAATCAATTGGGCTTCCAAAAATAATATGGTCACTGGGTTAGTTTTACCTTGATTGCAGATTTTCTCAATTTTTATTTATTTTATTGTTATGCTCAGACCTCTTGATGTAAGGACTAAGGCAGGGGTGTCAAACTCAATTCCTGGAAGGGCGAGAGTCTGTTGGTTTATCAGGTCTTAATAGTTTGGAACTCCAAACATGGTTTTCTAGGTCTTAATTGAACACAAATTGAAGGGAAATAACCCAGTAGGAATTGAATTTGACACCCCTGAACAAAGGTGTTGGACTGTCTGTCACAAGGAGTCCAAGCCTGGCTACCCATCAAATATTATGCAGTTATAAATAGAATTACGGTAAACTGATGATATGCAGACATACAGTAATAAACTACCAGGAGTGGATTTCACCAGTATGTCACTTTGGGGAACAACACAAAGAGCACCCTATCCAGGTTTGCCAGCCTGGGGTGACACCACCCAAGATGGCTCTAGGTCCGGTGTGTGTGTGTCTGGTGTGTCCTGTCTGGTGTGTCCTGTCTGGTGTGTCCTGTCCGGTGTGTCCTGTCTGGTGTGTCCTGTCTGGTGTGTCCTGTCCGGTGTGTCCTGTCTGGTGTGTCCTGTCTGGTGTGTCCTGTCTGGTGTGTCCTGTCTGGTGTGTCCTGTCTGGTGTGTCCCGTCTGGTGTGTCCTGTCTGGTGTGTCCTGTCCGGTGTGTCCTGTCTGGTGTGTCCTGTCTGGTGTGTCCTGTCTGGTGTGTCCCGTCCGGTGTGTCCCGTCTGGTGTGTCCTGTCTGGTGTGTCCTGTCCGGTGTGTCCTGTCTGGTGTGTCCTGTCTGGTGTGTCCTGTCTGGTGTGTCCCGTCTGGTGTGTCCTGTCTGGTGTGTCCTGTCTGGTGTGTCCTGTCTGGTGTGTCCTGTCTGGTGTGTCCTGTCTGGTGTGTCCTGTCCATGACCTATGAATGTAGACACAGATAATGTGGTTGCAGAGCATGAATACAGCCATTACAGAACACCATTACAGGCACCTTCCTGATGCGGCAGGTAGCTTAGTGGTTAAGAGCGTTGTGCCAGTAACCAAAAGGTCGCTGGTTCTAATCCCAGAGCCGACTAGGTGAAAAATCTGTTGATGTGCCCTTGAGCAAGGCACTTAACCCTAATTGCTCCTGTAAGTCGCTCTGGATAAGAGCGTCTGCTAAAATGACTAAAAAAATTAAATACAATTATTAATCATTTGATATCAATTTTAACTTTCCATCATTCACACTATGAAAATAGATACTTGATACGAATAGGCTATCCAATATCATAGCTTAAGCTACATTTTATTGCATAGTATGCCTTTTTTTAGGGAAGGAGGTGAGACAAGTATTTTTAAGATAGGCCTGTTTCTTTGTTCTCTGGTGTGGGCAGCCCTGGTCTGCCAGCAGTTTCCCACCTGGATCTTGACTGGTGCCTTTGCCTCCCTCTCCCTTGTCACTCCCTTGGCACTGCTCTTTCCTGAGGTGGCAGAGACAGGCAGTTGACACCTGAGGTGGCAGAGACAGGCAGTTGACACCTGAGGTGGCAGAGACAGGCAGTTGACCCCTGAGGTGGCAGAGACAGGCAGTTGACCCCTGAGGTGGTTGACCTCTTCTCCAGCTGGCAGTGATAGATAGTTTGTCCAATGTACAGACATTAAAGGGGAAATCACCAGTTGCTACATCCATTTTTGGACTTATTAATTAATTATATGTATCCATTGATTCTTGAAGAATACAACTTATAAATGCCTAATGAGCTTAGTTCAACTGTCATACCCCATCAGAACCCAGTGGTGGAAAAAGTACCCAATTGTCATACTTCAGTAAAAGTAAAGATACCTTAATAGAAAATGACTCAAGTAAAAGTGAAATTCACCCGGTAAAATACTACTTGAGTAAAAGTCTAAAAGTATTTGGTTTTAAATATACTTAAGTGTCAAAAGTAAATGTAATTGCTAAAATGTACTTAAGTATCAAAAGTAAAAGTATAAATCATTTGAAATTCCTTATATTAAGCAAACCAGATGGCACCATTGTCTTGTTTTTTAAGTTTACGGATAGCCAGGGGCACACTCCAACACTCAGACATCATTTACAAACAAAGCATTTGTGTTTAGTGAGTCCACCAGATCAGAGGCAGTAGGGATGACCAGGGATGTTCTCTTGATATGTGTGTGAATTAGACCATTTTCCTGTCCTGCTAAGCATTCAAAACGTAACGAGTACTTTTGGGCGTCAGGGAATATGTAAGGAGTAAAAAGTACATTATTTTTTTTAGGAATGTAGTGAAGTAAAAGTAAAAGTAGTCAAAAATATAAATAGTAAAGTACAGACACCCAAAACAACTACTTAAGTAGTACTTTAAAGTATTTTTACTTAAGTACTTTACACCACTGTCACAACCCAAAATACAAGCTTGTTTTCCTCCAATGTTTGTAATAATAATAATAATATGCAAATTAGCAGACGCTTTTATCCAAAGCGACTTACAGTCATGCGTGCATACATTTTTGTGTATGGGTGGTCCCGGGGATCGAACCCACTACCTTGGCGTTACAAGCGCCGTGCTCTACCAGCTAGGCTACAGAGGACCACGAAACCAAGAAACCAAGAAAATGTAAACACTATATAGCCTCAAAACATTTACATTTTTACATTTACGTCATTTAGCAGACGCTCTTATCCAGAGCGACCTACAAATTGGTGCATTCACCCTATAGCCAGTGGGATAACCACTTTACAATTGTTTTTTTTTTTGTTTTTTTTGGGGGGGGGGGGGGGGTAGAAGGATTACTTTATCCTATCCCAGGTATTCCTTAAAGAGGTGGGGTTTCAAATGTCTCCGGAAGGTGGTGAGTGACTCCGCTGTCCTGGCGTCGTGAGGGAGCTTGTTCCACCATTGGGGTGCCAGAGCAGCGAATAGCTTTGACTGGGCTGAGCGGGAACTATGCTTCCGCAGAGGAAGGGGAGCCAGCAGGCCAGAGGTGGATGAACGCAATGCCCTCGTTTGGGTGTAGGGACTGATCAGAGCCTGAAGGTACGGAGGTGCCGTTCCCCTCACAGCTCCATAGGCAAGCACCATGGTCTTGTAGCAGATGAGAGCTTCAACTGGAAGCCAGTGGAGTGTGCGGAGGAGCAGGGTGACGTGAGAGAACTTGGGAAGGTTGAACACCAGACGGGCTGTAGCAAACTATTATCTTGATATCATGGATGGTCAGTCCTTGTATCCATGGCTCTGTCTATGAATTTGAGAGTGGTATCATTTCTCCAGGCCCATCCCTCAGTCTTTCACCGTACGGGGCGGGGACACCACTTTGTTTTTGTTTCTACTGCTGATTGACGCTTTAAGACGTCTTGAAACGATGGAAACATAAATGTCAAAGTGGCGTTAATATAATAACTTTAATACCTTTGTATGCTAGACATGACAATATTTCAGAGTTTACCATTAGGTCAATTACCTATTACCTTTCATGATACTGGGGCTGTTTTATATGGAAGGACATTCACACACTATTGGAATTAAAGTAATTGTGTTGACATTCTGGATGGACACATCATAGCCAGATACTGTGCTTTGCAAAAGTATTCATCCCCCTTGGCATTTTTCCTATTTTGTTGCATTACAACCTGTAATTTAAATTGATTTTTATTTGGATTTCATGTAATGGACATACACAAAATAGTCCAAATTGGTGAAGTGAAATGAAAAAAATTACTTGTTTCAAAGAATTCTAAAAAATAAATAATGGAAAAGTGGTGCGTGCGTATGTATTCACCCCCTTTGCTATGACGTCCCTAAATAAGATCTGGTGCAACCAATTACCTTCAGAAGTCACATAATTAGTTAAATAAAGTCCACCTGTGTGCAATCTAAGTGTCACATGATCTGTCACATGATCTCAGAATATATACAGTGGGGAGAACAAGTATTTGATACACTGCCGATTTTGCAGGTTTTCCTACTTACAAAGCATGTTGAGGTCTGTAATTTTTATCATAGCTACACTTCAACTGTGAGAGACGGAATCTAAAACCAAAATCCAGAAAATCACATTGTATGATTTTTAAGTAATTAATTTGCATTTTATTGCATGACATAAGTATCTTCAAAGTGGTAGGCATGTTGTGTAAATCAAATGACATGAACTCCCAAAAAATCAATTTTAATTCCAGGTTGTAAGGCAACAAAATAGGAAAAATACCAAGGGGGGTGAATACTTTCGCAAGCCGCTGTACGTACATTATACTAGCTAGCTACCTTCCTGGGTAGTTGTCTTCACTTTCTGTGGTAGGCTACTGCTGTCTGTCAACGTCGCCAGATTTATCTTGATTTCATGAAGTGGAACGTGGCATACCAATGTCTCTTTTACAATCTCAATGATGCAACTTTAGCTCTATTTTTGTATCTGGAAACAAGCAATGCTACTCGTAACCATGTCTATACTGAACAAAAATATAAACGCAACATGTAAAGTATTGGTCCCATGTTTCATGCACTGAAATAAAAGATCCTAGAAATGTTTCAAATGCACAAAAGGCTTATTTCTCTCAAATGTTGTGCACAAATTTGTTTGCATCCCTGCTAGTGAGCATTTCTCCTTTGCCAAGATAATCCATCCACCTGACAGGTGTGCTATATCAAGAAGCTGATTAAACAGCAGGATCATTACACAGGTGCACCTCGTGCTGGGGACAATAAAAGGCCACTCTAAAATGGGCAGTTTTGTCACACAGCACAATGCCCCAGATGTCTCCAGTCCTGAAGCATTGAGCATTTACAGACAATTGTGTCCAAAACAGGTTCATTACTCAAGGCTTTGATCAGTACAGTGTACACTAGTGGCCCCTGCTGGTCAAAAGAATTTAGAGCAGCCAAATGATTATAGATGACGTCCCACACCCCGTAGTGCGTGTTCAGTGTAGCCTATGGAAACCAATACTAAACCAATCATGTGGTTGTTCTATAAAACGAAGCTTCGGACATCATTTGATCATGTGCTTCTGATAAAGCGATACAAGCGTTGGAACACTGCTTCGAGACCGATGGAGAAACTCGAGGAGTGGGTGTGACAGTTGAGGGTACGACAGATTAGAAAAGATGGCGGAGGCGGACGATGAAGTGGATTCTAATGGCGGTAGAATCAAGGAGGATTGGAGTATTGTTCAAAAGAATGGAAAAAGGAGCAAAGTAGGGAACAGTGATGAGAACGTCCCTTTATATCTAGCAGGAGGACGAGGGTGAGGGTAACCAGAAGTGGTCTAGTGATAATTGTTTGTGTTTCTATTGGTCAGAGGGAGAAGGCGCTCAGAGTTAAACAGATGGGGGAAAGAATTGTGAATTGTTTCGCTCTCAAGAAAAGGACTCCATTGAAAGGAGTGATTACTGGGGTAGCGGTAAATGTGAAAGTTGACCAACTGAAGGGGAAGATTCCCGGTGTTTGTGATGCTCGTGTTTTGGTGCGACGCAGACAGGGTGGCGTGAGTGGTGAAACAGAAGAGTCGTTGTCTGTTCTTTTGAGTTTTGAAGTTGAGTCTTTGCCTGACAAAGTGAAATTAGGATATATAAGTTATCCTGTGCGAGCTTATGTGCCGAGTACATTACGATGTTACAGGTGTCAAACTTATGGGCATGTGGCAGCAGTATGTAGGAGGGAGATTCCAAGGTGTGAGAAGTGTGCAGAAGGGCATGAGACTAAGGAGTGTGAAAAAGTAGGGAAAGTGGTGGTATGTGCTAATTGTAGGGGTGCCATGGGGCTGGGGATCAGACATGTCCCATGCGAGAGAAGCAGGTTGAGGTTTGCAGGGTAACAGTAGAGAAGAAGTTGTCATATGCTGAGGCAGTGAATAAAGTAGAGGAAGATGGGTCAAGGGGGAGGGATCCTGAGAGGAGTGGTGTGAGTAGTAGATCTGTACCAGTACAGAGGGATAAACCAACAAGTGATATATGTTTCAGTAAGATTGGATTTTTAGCGTTTATAACAATGGTTATCAACTGTACTGCAGGGATGGAACATAAGTCGGAGAAAATCGAGGTTGTGTTGGCAGCTGCAGAGCGGTATTTGGGTGGCCGAGACTTGACATCAGAAGAGTTACAGGGAGTGTTAAGTGGTGATGTCCCATCATTTCAGTATGAAAAATAAAAAAATAATGTATGCACTCACTAACTGTAAGTCGCTCTGGATAAGAACGTCTGCTAAATGACTAAAATGTAAAATGATAAGGTATTGGTGTTGTACAACAGAGTGTGGGAGGAGGGGAAACTAACAGGCAGTTGGAAGGAGGCAGTAGAGGGACCGATCCAGAAGCCCGGGAAGGATCCAACGAAGCCAACACGCTATCGGCCAATAGCTTTAACATCACATGTATATAAGATTATGGAACGTATGATCACGGAGAGGCTAACTTACTTCCTGGAGAGCAGAGGGCTAGTATCGCCGGTTCAGGAAGGGTAGGGGAACTATGGATCCAGTGCTCTGCTTAGAAGCAGAGGTCAGGAAGGTTCAGGTGAACAAGGAAACTGTTGTAACTGTCTTTTTTGATGTGGAGAAGGCGTATGATATGATGTGGAAGGAGGGGTTGTTAATCAAGCTTGATTTTGTGGGGATAGGAGGAAGAATGTACAACTGGATAAAGGACTTCCTGTTTGGAAAGTCTATCCAGGTGAGGGTGGGGAAGTCTTTATCAGGCAGCTACCTGGTGGATAATGGTACACCGCAGGGGAGCGTGATTAGTCCTCTGTTGTTCTCAATCATGATCAATGATGTTTACTCTCAGGTACATCCGGATATAGGGAGGTCGTTATTTGCAGATGATGGGGCCTTATGGAAGAGGGGAAGAAATGTGCCATACATGGTCAGGAAGGTACAGGAAGCAATTGATGAGGTAGAGCGGTGGGCATTAATGTGGGGATTCAGGTTCTCTGTAGAGAAAACTTAAACAGTGTTCTTTACCAGGAGGAAGGTGGGAGATGAGGTACGTTTGAGGTTATATGGGAGAAACCTGGAGAGGGTGGTGGCCTTCAGGTTCCTTGGGGTATACTTTGATACTAGACTGACCTGGGCAGGACACATTGAGAGAGTGGTGGGAAAGTGTACGAAGGTGCTAAATGTGATGCGCTGTCTGGCGGGTAAGGAGTGGGGGGCTGTGCGTTCCTCATTGAAGACCATTATGTTGCATTGATCCGATCTGTAATAGACTATGACAGTATAGCGTATGGTTCGGCAGCCCGGACCTCACTGGAAAGGCTAGATGTCATACAGGGGCAAGGACTCCGAATATGTAGTGGGGCGTTTCGGACGTCCCCAGTGGCTGCATTACAGGTGGAGATGGGGGACATGCCATTGCAGATTAGGAGACAGCAGCTGGCAATGAATTACTGGGTCAACCTACAAGGACATGGGGTGTCTCATCCTGTGAAAGGGATTTTACAGGCATGCTGGGAACATGAGCGAAGACAGAACAGGAGCTTTGGGTGGGTGGGTAATACCCAGGCGAAGGACATGGGGCTGGATGGAAGGGAGTTTAGTCCAACGGTAGTTATTCCTGTAAATCCACCATGGCTACTCCCGCCTCCAGTAGTTGATCTAGAAGTGTTGGAGAGACTACAGAAAGATAGGGAGGGGGTTGATCCATCAGATTTGTTTAAGAGACGTCTGGAAACTGTGTATCAGGATTGTGTGGCTATTTACACTGATGGTTCAAAAGATCCAAGGACAGGACGTACTGGGTCAGCATTTGTAGTGCAGGAATGTGGGGTGGAAGTCAGGAAACGTATTACAGATCATCTGGCTGTATATACGGCGGAGCTGATGGCCGTACTGTTGGCCTTGCAGTGGGCGGAGCTGATGGCCATACTGTTGGCCTTGCAGTGGGTGGAGCTGATGGCCATACTGTTGGCCTTGCAGTGGGCGGAGCTGGTGGCCATACTGTTGGCCTTGCAGTGGGTGGAGCTGATGGCCATACTGTTGGCCTTGCAGTGGGCGGAGCTGATGGCCATACTGTTGGCCTTGCAGTGGGTGGAGCTGATGGCCGTACTGTTGGCCTTGCAGTGGGTGGAGCTGATGGCCATACTGTTGGCCTTGCAGTGGGCGGAGCTGATGGCCATACTGTTGGCCTTGCAGTGGGTGGAGCTGGTGGCCATACTGTTGGCCTTGCAGTGGGCGGAGCTGATGGCCATCCTGTTGGCCTTGCAGTGGGTGGAGCTGATGGCCATCCTGTTGGCCTTGCAGTGGGCGGAGCTGATGGCCATACTGTTGGCCTTGCAGTGGGTGGAGCTGATGGCCATACTGTTGGCCTTGCAGTGGGCGGAGCTGGTGGCCATACTGTTGGCCTTGCAGTGGGTGGAGCTGATGGCCATACTGTTGGCCTTGCAGTGGGCGGAGCTGATGGCCATACTGTTGGCCTTGCAGTGGGTGGAGCTGATGGCCATACTGTTGGCCTTGCAGTGGGTGGAGCTGATGGCCATACTGTTGGCCTTGCAGTGGGTGGAGCTGATGGCCATACTGTTGGCCTTGCAGTGGGTGGAGCTGATGGCCATACTGTTGGCCTTGCAGTGGGTGGAGCTGATGGCCATACTGTTGGCCTTGCAGTGGGTGGAGCTGATGGCCATACTGTTGGCCTTGCAGTGGGCGGAGCTGGTGGCCATACTGTTGGCCTTGCAGTGGGCGGAGCTGGTGGCCATACTGTTGGCCTTGCAGTGGGCGGAGCTGGTGGCCATACTGTTGGCCTTGCAGTGGGTGGAGCTGATGGACATACTGTTGGCCTTGCAGTGGGCGGAGCTGATGGCCATACTGTTGGCCTTGCAGTGGGTGGAGCTGATGGCCATACTGTTGGCCTTGCAGTGGGGGGAGCTGATGGCCATACTGTTGGCCTTGCAGTGGGTGGAGCTGGTGGCCATACTGTTGGCCTTGCAGTGGGCGGAGCTGGTGGCCATACTGTTGGCCTTGCAGTGGGCGGAGCTGGTGGCCATACTGTTGGCCTTGCAGTGGGTGGAGCTGATGGCCATACTGTTGGCCTTGCAGTGGGCGGAGCTGATGGCCATACTGTTGGCCTTGCAGTGGGTGGAGCTGATGGCCATACTGTTGGCCTTGCAGTGGGTGGAGCTGATGGCCATACTGTTGGCCTTGCAGTGGGTGGAGCTGATGGCCATACTGTTGGCCTTGCAGTGGGCGGAGCTGGTGGCCATACTGTTGGCCTTGCAGTGGGCGGAGCTGATGGCCATACTGTTGGCCTTGCAGTGGGCGGAGCTGATGGCCATACTGTTGGCCTTGCAGTGGGTGGAGCTGATGGCCATACTGTTGGCCTTGCAGTGGGTGGAGCTGATGGCCATCCTGTTGGCCTTGCAGTGGGTGGAGCTGATGGCCATACTGTTGGCCTTGCAGTGGGTGGAGCTGGTGGCCATACTGTTGGCCTTGCAGTGGGTGGAGCTGATGGCCATCCTGTTGGCCTTGCAGTGGGCGGAGCTGATGGCCATACTGTTGGCCTTGCAGTGGGTGGAGCTGGTGGCCATACTGTTGGCCTTGCAGTGGGTGGAGCTGATGGCCATCCTGTTGGCCTTGCAGTGGGCGGAGCTGATGGCCATACTGTTGGCCTTGCAGTGGGCGGAGCTGATGGCCATACTGTTGGCCTTGCAGTGGGTGGAGCTGATGGCCATACTGTTGGCCTTGCAGTGGGTGGAGCTGATGGCCATACTGTTGGCCTTGCAGTGGGTGGAGCTGATGGCCATACTGTTGGCCTTGCAGTGGGCGGAGCTGATGGCCATACTGTTGGCCTTGCAGTGGGTGGAGCTGATGGCCATACTGTTGGCCTTGCAGTGGGCGGAGCTGATGGCCATACTGTTGGCCTTGCAGTGGGCGGAGCTGATGGACATACTGTTGGCCTTGCAGTGGGCGGAGCTGATGGCCATACTGTTGGCCTTGCAGTGGGTGGAGCTGATGGCCATACTGTTGGCCTTGCAGTGGGTGGAGCTGATGGCCATCCTGTTGGCCTTGCAGTGGGTGGAGCTGATGGCCATACTGTTGGCCTTGCAGTGGGTGGAGCTGGTGGCCATACTGTTGGCCTTGCAGTGGGTGGAGCTGATGGCCATCCTGTTGGCCTTGCAGTGGGCGGAGCTGATGGCCATACTGTTGGCCTTGCAGTGGGTGGAGCTGGTGGCCATACTGTTGGCCTTGCAGTGGGTGGAGCTGATGGCCATCCTGTTGGCCTTGCAGTGGGCGGAGCTGATGGCCATACTGTTGGCCTTGCAGTGGGCGGAGCTGATGGCCATACTGTTGGCCTTGCAGTGGGTGGAGCTGATGGCCATACTGTTGGCCTTGCAGTGGGTGGAGCTGATGGCCATACTGTTGGCCTTGCAGTGGGTGGAGCTGATGGCCATACTGTTGGCCTTGCAGTGGGCGGAGCTGATGGCCATACTGTTGGCCTTGCAGTGGGTGGAGCTGATGGCCATACTGTTGGCCTTGCAGTGGGCGGAGCTGATGGCCATACTGTTGGCCTTGCAGTGGGCGGAGCTGGTGGCCATAC
The DNA here is from genome assembly GCF_964263955.1 of Coregonus lavaretus. NCBI lineage: Eukaryota > Metazoa > Chordata > Actinopteri > Salmoniformes > Salmonidae > Coregonus > Coregonus lavaretus. Next base: position 48,845,993 of record NC_140006.1, on the reverse strand, counting down.
TGTTGGCCTTGCAGTGGGCGGAGCTGATGGCCATACTGTTGGCCTTGCAGTGGGTGGAGCTGATGGCCATACTGTTGGCCTTGCAGTGGGTGGAGCTGATGGCCATACTGTTGGCCTTGCAGTGGGCGGAGCTGATGGCCATACTGTTGGCCTTGCAGTGGGTGGAGCTGATGGCCATACTGTTGGCCTTGCAGTGGGTGGAGCTGATGGCCATACTGTTGGCCTTGCAGTGGGCGGAGCTGATGGCCATACTGTTGGCCTTGCAGTGGGTGGAGCTGATGGCCATACTGTTGGCCTTGCAGTGGGCGGAGCTGGTGGCCATACTGTTGGCCTTGCAGTGGGTGGAGCTGATGGCCATACTGTTGGCCTTGCAGTGGGTGGAGCTGATGGCCATACTGTTGGCCTTGCAGTGGGTGGAGCTGATGGCCATACTGTTGGCCTTGCAGTGGGTGGAGCTGATGGCCATACTGTTGGCCTTGCAGTGGGTGGAGCTGATGGCCATCCTGTTGGCCTTGCAGTGGGTGGAGCTGATGGCCATACTGTTGGCCTTGCAGTGGGCGGAGCTGATGGCCATACTGTTGGCCTTGCAGTGGGTGGAGCTGATGGCCGTACTGTTGGCCTTGCAGTGGGTGGAGCTGATGGCCATCCTGTTGGCCTTGCAGTGGGTGGAGCTGATGGCCATACTGTTGGCCTTGCAGTGGGCGGAGCTGATGGCCATACTGTTGGCCTTGCAGTGGGTGGAGCTGATGGCCATACTGTTGGCCTTGCAGTGGGCGGAGCTGATGGCCATACTGTTGGCCTTGCAGTGGGTGGAGCTGATGGCCGTACTGTTGGCCTTGCAGTGGGTGGAGCTGATGGCCATACTGTTGGCCTTGCAGTGGGCGGAGCTGATGGCCATACTGTTGGCCTTGCAGTGGGTGGAGCTGATGGCCATACTGTTGGCCTTGCAGTGGGTGGAGCTGATGGCCATACTGTTGGCCTTGCAGTGGGTGGAGCTGATGGCCATACTGTTGGCCTTGCAGTGGGCGGAGCTGATGGCCATACTGTTGGCCTTGCAGTGGGTGGAGCTGATGGCCATACTGTTGGCCTTGCAGTGGGTGGAGCTGATGGCCATACTGTTGGCCTTGCAGTGGGTGGAGCTGATGGCCATACTGTTGGCCTTGCAGTGGGTGGAGCTGATGGCCATACTGTTGGCCTTGCAGTGGGTGGAGCTGATGGCCATACTGTTGGCCTTGCAGTGGGTGGAGCTGATGGCCATACTGTTGGCCTTGCAGTGGGTGGAGCTGATGGCCATACTGTTGGCCTTGCAGTGGGTGGAGCTGGTGGCCATACTGTTGGCCTTGCAGTGGGTGGAGCTGATGGCCATACTGTTGGCCTTGCAGTGGGTGGAGCTGGTGGCCATACTGTTGGCCTTGCAGTGGGCGGAGCTGATGGCCATACTGTTGGCCTTGCAGTGGGTGGAGCTGATGGCCATACTGTTGGCCTTGCAGTGGGTGGAGCTGATGGCCATACTGTTGGCCTTGCAGTGGGGGGAGCTGATGGCCATACTGTTGGCCTTGCAGTGGGTGGAGCTGGTGGCCATACTGTTGGCCTTGCAGTGGGTGGAGGAAGTTAAGCCAGACAGAGTAGTTATTTGTTCTGATTCATGTGCAGTGTTAATGAGCCTCCAGTCCTTTAGCTCACGTAGCAGACAAGACCTGCTTTATGAGGTGCTACAAACCCATGGCAAGATTAAACAGATGGGAGTTCAGATAAGATTTACTTGGGTCCCAGCCCATGTGGGGGGGGGGGGGGGGGGGAGAACGAGGCAGTAGATGAACAGGCTAAACAAGCACTTAGTAGTGGGGATGGTGATGTTGAAGTTCAATGAGCAAGGCAGAGGCAAAAAGACTGATATATACAGTGATGGTGCAGAGATGGCAGGAGCAGTGGAATAGAGATAATAAGGGAAGGCATTTATTTCAAGTACAGAGGAAAGTCGGGAGGGGAGGACGGCAGGAAGGGACAGAAGAGAGGAGGCTATTTTTACAAGATTAAGGGTGGGACACGGCCAGCTGAATAAGACATTAAATGTGATAGGAAAGCATTCAACAGGAAAGTGTGATTATTGCCAGGAAACAGAGACCCTGGAGCATGTATTGCTACAGTGTGGGCCGTATCAGAGGGAAAGAGATAGGATGAGATCTAGTATGAGGGAGAAGGGGATACAGGAAATTAGTTTAAAGAGTATATTGAGCAGAACGTCATTAGATATAGTTTCAAATATTTTGCTATCTTTTTTAAGAGCAACAGGGTTGGCTGGTAGGATTTAGTTTCTCCCTGTCTCTGGCCCACACTCCAGTACGATAGGTGGCGGTAATGCACCATAACGTTGGATGCCAACCGCCGATAAACCCCACTGAAGAACAAGAAGATGAAGAAGACTGTTTCGAAATAAAGTGCATAGTGAGTTCGCAGCATACCTCGGAGCTCCGGTATCAAACGTAACATCACTATTTAAAGTTAGCATAGGTTTTACTTGACTTGGGAAGTTTGGACTGGATAGTTTGCTCGACGGAGAGCGATAGCTAAAGATCTGCTCTTCCAATCTATTTCTGTAGGTGTTTCGCAGAATCACGACATTGTAGAGCAACAGAACTCCAGACCAGAGTTTCAGGCTAAGAAGTCCCAACGTGCACTGCTGATTTCAGCCAGCAAGTTTCTCATCAAAACAGTCATGTAAGTTTGTTATAACTTCGCTTGAACGTTGGTCTGTGTTGTCCACAGTGAGAGTTCATGTAACTTCAAAGTTTGCGTAAATGTGTTAATATCTAATTCAGGTTTTGAAGACTAACGTCTCTACTATGCCACATTTTCCCCATTCAAATATAAAGTGAGTGTGAAAAACATTAGGAACACCGGCTCTTTCCATGACAGACTGACCAGGTGAAAGCTATGATCCCTTATTGATGTCACTTGTTAAATCCACTTCAATCAGTGTAGATGAATGGGAGGAGACAGGTTAAAGAAGGATTTTTAAGCATTGAGACATGGATTGTGTATGTGTGCCATTCAGAGGGTGAAAGGGCAAGATAACAGATTTAAGTACTTTTGAACGGGGTATGGTAGTAGGTGCCAGTTAGAGAGTCAAGAACTGCAACGCTGCTGGGTTTTTCATGCTCAACAGTTTCAAGAATGGTCCACCACCCAAAGGACATCCAGCCAACTTGACACAACTGTGGGAAGCATTGGAGTCAACATGGGCCAGCATCCCTGTGGAATGCTTTTGACACCTTGTAGAGGGCTGTTCTGAGGGCAAAGGGGGGTGCAACTCTATTTATTTATTTTTTAAATGAAAAATTCTCCAGTCTGAACTAAAATGACTAAACCCAGGTAGAAAGTGTGTAAAAATGATAATGAACCTATGTTTTTTTTAAATAATTTAACCTCTGAACTATTTTTCTTCAATCACAGTATTTAACGGGAGTGGTTGATTTAGTGGTCTCAAACCAGTGACCTTAACATTCTTCAAGAATATGGGCAAAATTGAATTATTGACAATGAAAAAGGTGGAATCGTTGCTTCAAATACAGCAGTTGTGTTTAATTGAGCCTTTCATTATCCTTAATTGCCTCAACACGTTATTGAAAGACATTAACTGTATAGGAAGCTCTGGGGACAAATCATCTGGACAGAATACATTGGCAGATAAACAGATTATAATCATTAGCGGACAAGTTATTGAGGGCTTAAAAAAAATATATATATATTTCGTTCATACTGTGGTTGCAATATCAACAGTCCTTTATCTCTGGTAGATCTTTGCATGCATCATTCAAGACTGTTTAAATTGTGTGCAGAGCAATGGACATGTAATTCACAATGTCTGGGTCGTCAGTATAGAAAAGTTGGGCCTGCAACATGGACCTACAGGCAGTGGTGAAAACATTTGCACACAAAAAAGGACTTCAGGAGACCAGGGGAGTCTCAAGTTGGGTTTGATTTAATTGACGTTGAATATTGCATTTGTGTAGACTATTAGCCAGACAACCTGCTGAGTTTAACAATAGTGGCTGAATTTATCCTCCAGATGACTACTTTTTCCCTCATTGTTAGACTATTTGATGTGGAATTTAAAAACAGGTTTCTAAATAGAAGCTAAATACGGTATATAGCTATAGATCACTGCATAATGAAACAATCCCTAGTCAGGTAGTGTCAGGCTGGACTGGCTGTATTAATGGGACAGATACCCCCAAAATCTACTTAACTGCTTTTTACTGAAGTACTTTACACCACTGCGAGTGGGCCAGCTGTGATCGGTACCGTCAGCTGAGAACTCCAGGTGGGCCGGCTGTGATCGGTACCGTCAGCTGAGAACTCCAGGTGGGCCGGCTGTGATCGGTACCGTCAGCTGAGAACTGAGAACTCCAGGTGGGCCGGCTGTAAGCTTGGTATGCCCCACTCGGGTTCTTGAGAGCTAATCTAAACTAGGAGATATGATTTGATGAGTGTATATGCTGTCAGTAAGAGGCTAAACTGTGATATTTTTATATCTATCTTCAGCTGAAGATGTATTAGCCCGTTTCCTAGACCTCGACACCAGTATCCTGTCGATAGGTTTACACTCTGTTCCAGCTAAACGGGTCCATGAATCATTCTCACCAACCAGGTTTCTCCAACCCACCTTTCAAGCTGAACCTGTTCTTAGTTACAGTACCAGTCAAAAGTTTGGACACACCTACTCATTCAAGGGTTTTTCTTTATTTTTTACTATTTTCTACATTGTAGAATAATAGTGAAGACATCAAAACTATGAAATAACACACATGGAATCATGTAGTAACCAAAAAAGTGTTAAACAAATCAAAATATATTTGAGATTCTTCAAATAGCCACCCTTTGCCTTGATGACAGCTTTGCACACTCTTGGCATTCTCTCAACCAGCTTCATGAGGTAGTTACTTGGAATGCATTTCAATTAACAGGTGTGCCTTGTTAAATGTTAATTTGTGGAATTAATGCTTTTGAGCCAATCAGTTGTGTTGTGACAAGGTGGTAGGGGGGGGGGGGGGTATACAGAACATAGCCCTATTTGGTAAAAGACCAAGTCCATATTATGGCAAGAACAACTCAAATAAGCAAAGAGAAATGACAGTCCATCATTACTTTAAGACATGAAGGTCCGTCAATATGGAACATTTCAAGAACTTTGAAAGTTTCTTCAAGTGCAGTCGCAAAAACCATCAAGCGCTATGATGAAACTGGCTCTCATGAGGACCGCCACAGGAATGGAAGACCCAGAGTTACCTCTGCTGCAGAGGATAAGTTCATTAGTTACCAGCCTCAGAAATTGCAGCCCAAATAAATGCTTCACAGAGTTCAAGTCACAGACACATCTCAACATCAACTGTTCAGAGTGGACTGTGTGAATCAGGCCTTCATGGTCGAATTGCTGCAAAGAAACCACTACTAAAGGACACCAATAAGAAGAAGACTTGCTTGGGCCAAGAAACACGAGCAATGGACATTAGACAGGTGGAAATGTGTCCTTTGGTCTGGAGTCCAAATTGGAGATATTTGGTTCCAACCGCCGTGTCTTTGTGAGACGCGTGTGGGTGAACGGATGATCTCTGCATGTGTATTTCCCACCGTAAAGCATGGAGGAGGAGGTGTTATGGTGTGGGGGTGCTTTGCTGGTGACACTGTCTGTGATTTATTTAGAATTCAAGGCACACTTAACCAGCATGGCTACCACAGCATTCTGCAGCGATACGCCATCCCATCTGGTTTGGGCTTAGTGGGACTATCATTTGTTTTTCAACAGGTCAATGACCCATCACACCTCCAGGCTGTGTAAGGGCTATTTTACCAAGAAGGAGAGTGATGGAGTGCTGCATCAGATGACCTGGCCTCCACAATCACCCGACCTCAACCCAATTGAGATGGTTTGGGATGAGTCGGACGGCAGAGTGAAGGAAAAGCAGCCAACAAGTGCTCATATGTGGGAACTCCTTCAAGACTGTTGGAAAAGCATTCCAGGTGAAGCTGGTTGAGAGAATGCCAAGAGTGTGCAAAGCTGTCATCAAGGCAAAGAGTGGCTATTTGAAGAATCTCAAATATAAAATATATTTTGATTTCTTTCAGACTTTTTTGGTTACTACATGATTCCATATGTGTTATTTCATAGTGATGTCTTCACTAGTATTCTACAATGTAGAAAAAACACAGCCAGGCCCATCAGGCAGCCAGGTCCATCAGGCAGCCAGGTCCATCAGGTCCATCAGGCAGCCAGGTCCATCAGGCAGCCAGGCCCATCAGGCAGCCAGGCCCATCAGGCAGCCAGGTCCATCAGGCAGCCAGGCCCATCAGGCAGCCAGGCCCATCAGGCAGCCAGGTCCATCAGGCAGCCAGGTCCATCAGGCAGCCAGGCCCATCAGGCAGCCAGGCCCATCAGGCAGCCAGGCCCATCAGGCAGCCAGGCCCATCAGGCAGCCAGGCCCATCAGGCAGCCAGGTCCATCAGGCAGCCAGGCCCATCAGGCCCATCAGGCAGCCAGGCCCATCAGGCAGCCAGGCCCATCAGGCCCATCAGGCAGCCAGGCCCATCAGGCAGCCAGGCCCATCAGGCAGCCAGGTCCATCAGGCAGCCAGGCCCATCAGGCAGCCAGGCCCATCAGGCCCATCAGGCAGCCAGGCCCATCAGGCAGCCAGGCCCATCAGGCCCATCAGGCAGCCAGGCCCATCAGGCAGCCAGGCCCATCAGGCAGCCAGGTCCATCAGGCAGCCAGGCCCATCAGGCAGCCAGGTCAGCCAGGCCCACCAGGCAGCCAGGCCCACCAGGCAGCCAGGCCCATCAGGCAGCCAGGCCCATCAGGCCCATCAGGCCCATCAGGCAGCCAGGCCCATCAGGCAGCCAGGCCCATCAGGCAGCCAGGTCCATCAGGGTCTGTGTAGTTGGCTACACTCTGGTGACCCCGCCTACCTGCTGAAACTATTAATCTCTCTGGCTCGTACTGGTCAGTGCTGCGGTCTCTCTCTCTAGAACCATATTGCTGTAGTGTAACTCTACCTCTTCCCCACCCCTCCAGGGAGATATTGCTGTAGTGTAACTCTACCTCTTCCCCCCCCCTCCAGGGAGATGTTGCTGTAGTGTAACTCTACCTCTTCCCCTCCCCTCCAGGGAGATGTTGCTGTAGTGTAACTCTACCTCTTCCCCACCCCTCCAGGGAGATATTGCTGTAGTGTAACTCTACCTCTTCCCCCCCCCTCCAGGGAGATGTTGCTGTAGTGTAACTCTACCTCTTCCCCTCCCCTCCAGAGAGATGTTGCTGTAGTGTAACTCTACCTCTTCCCCCCCCCTCCAGGGAGATGTTGCTGTAGTGTAACTCTACCTCTTCCCCTCCCCCTCCAGGGAGATGTTGCTGTAGTGTAACTCTACCTCTTCCCCACCCCTCCCAGGGAGATGTTGCTGTAGTGTAACTCTACCTCTTCCCCTCCCCTCCAGGGAGATGTTGCTGTAGTGTAACTCTACCTCTTCCCCCCCCCTCCAGGGAGATGTTGCTGTAGTGTAACTCTACCTCTTCCCCCCCCCTCCAGGGAGATGTTGCTGTAGTGTAACTCTACCTCTTCCCCACCCCTCCAGGGAGATGTTGCTGTAGTGTAACTCTACCTCTTCCCCACCCCTCCAGGGAGATGTTGCTGTAGTGTAACTCTACCTCTTCCCCCCCTCCTCCAGGGAGATGTTGCTGTAGTGTAACTCTACCTCTTCCCCCCCCTCCAGGGAGATGTTGCTGTGTGCTCTGGGGGGCCTGCTGCTGCTGCTCTTCTCCTGTCTGGATGTCTGGTACTTCCTGCGGGGGGTGGTGGTGGTGGTCAGGGCCTGGTTCCAGAAGCCGGTGTGGGACGTCCTCGGGGAACAGAGTGTGTCGGGACGCGTCCTGCTTCACGATATCGACCTGGGACACATGAACAACGCCAGATACCTCCGGGAGTGTGACTTCGCCAGGTTAGATGGGTCCCAGGGCAGGGAGGATGCTGAGTTCTCTGTTGGTCTTAACATATTCCCCTAGATGATTCCTCAGTAGCTCCTAACCCCTGGAGGATAATGTGTGTGCAACGTCCTGTACTTCCCCAGGTTCTCCATCTTCAGGGGGGGTGTGATGATGGTGTGTAATGTTCTCCTCTCCCAGGTTCTCCCTGTACAGTCGTAACGGGGTGTTTAAGGCCTGCCGTGCCCTGAGGGCCACCATGGTGGTGGGAGCCACTACTATCCGCCTGCGCCGGGCCCTGTGCCTGGGGGAAGCATTTGAGCTGCGCACCAGAATCGTGGTCTGGGACGAGAAGGCCTTTTACCTTGAGCAGCGTTTCGTCTCCTGCAGGTGTGTCTGCTGGGTGTGTCTGCTAGGTGTGTCTACTGGGTGTGTCTGCTAGGTGTGTCTGCTGGGTGTGTCTGCTAGGTGTGTCTGCTGGGTGTGTCTGCTGGGTGTGTCTGCTGGGTGTGTCTGCTGGGTGTGTCTGCTGGGTGTGTCTGCTGGGTGTGTCTGCTGGGTGGGTGTGTCTGCTGGGTGGGTGTGTCTGCTGGGTGGGTGTGTCTGCTGGGTGGGTGTGTCTGCTGGGTGGGTGTGTCTGCTGGGTGGGTGTGTCTGCTGGGTGGGTGTGTCTGCTGGGTGGGTGTGTCTGCTGGGTGGGTGTGTCTGCTGGGTGGGTGTGTCTGCTGGGTGGGTGTGTCTGCTGGGTGTGTCTGCTGGGTGTGTCTGCTGGGTGTGTCTGCTGGGTGTGTCTGCTGGGTGTGTCTGCTAGGTGTAATGCCTTATGGAGTTCAGACATGAAGACAATCCTACTTTTCAACCTGTTTTGGCTTCATGTATTACATCCATGTGAATCAGTATATGATATGATGATGATATATGATGTAACAGTATGATTATTTTCTGTTCCAGGGACGGTCTGGTGGCAGCTGTCATGTGGTGTAAACAGAACGTCATGCGCAGCAGCCCTGATAAGATACTGCAGTACCTCTGCAAGAGAAAAGTAGGAGGTGGGGGGGAGGGAGAGGGGGGGAAAGGGAGGAGAGGGGAAAGAGGGGAAGGGAAGGGGAGGAGGGGAGGGAGAGGAGGTGGAAGATAAATGAGGGGGGGAGGGGAGGGACTGATGTAGAATTTCAGATCCTACAACTGAATAAAATTAAAGGAGGGCTGATTTAGGTTTCAGTCCTCATTAGGAAACGAGAACCAGATGTGGGTCTTGGAGGAGTGGCGTTGATGTGGCCGTCTCTTGTGTGTTTGGACATCCGCTGTTAGTCACTCAGCCTTCTAGATAACTCCAAACCGTCTAACCAGGTCCAAACCGTCTAACCAGGTCCAAACCGTCTAACCAGGTCCAAACCGTCTAACCAGGTCTTGTCTGGAAGTAGCCTCGACTAGCTAGCAAGCTAGCCAACTTCATTCACCAATTAGCTGCACCGTGGCAAAGTTGATTTGACTTTGGATAGCCTACCTCTGGGGCTAGTTAGGGACCGTCAATATATTCCACAATGTAAATGGGACTCTATTTCCATGTTGCACGCACACCTTTTTTAGTTTTCTCATTTAAATGCTTTCAATATTTATATATGAATTTCTACAATTCATAGTTAGTATCAGGTTTTTAAGTCATTGAATTTTAACATATTGTCATGTACATTGTGTAATTTACTGATGGTCCCTAACTAGCCCCATAGGTATATCCGAAGTCAAACCAAATTTACCAAGGTCCGTGTGCATTCCGTACCCACGTGTTGGGCATTATGATCGGGTTGCGTGCAGCTGCGCTCCGAATTGATGATTACTTGGGTGCTGCCAGCTTTGAGCCTGTGGGTTTAAATAAACTCAACCTGTTACGTTACTACCCTTCATTCCTCTATCTCGCAAATCTCTGCTTTGGACGAGACTGACTTTATCTCGCAAATCTCCGCTTTGGACGAGACTGACTTTATGACCAAAATGATCCTGTTTACACTTCGTAGTCTATTTTGACACTATAATAAATGTTTCTGACTCGTATCGATGCCACAAGCTGTTTTCAACCAGAGAAGTTGTTTTTTCTGATTCGGTCACGTTTTCAATATAAAGTGTGTGTGTGTTCAGGTGGAGTGTCTCGACTACCCTGAGGATCTGCAACCCTGAGAGCATCCTACAGAGGAGAGGGAGTGGAGTGGAGAGGAGGGAGGGAGGGAGGAGAGAGAGAGAGAGAGAGGGGAGAGGGAGGAGGGGGGAGAGGAGAGATATGATGGGCCTTTGATGCATGGGATATCACTCAGTCCATATGATGGGCCTTTGATGCATGGGATATCACTCAGTCCATATGATGGGCCTTTGATGCATGGGATATCACTCAGTCTTCTTCTCTGTGTGTGTTCAGGTGGAGTGTCCCGACTACCCTGAGGATCTGCAGCACTGGATCAGCTTCATCTCAGCCAGCAGCCAGGCACTGAGAGCCCAGAGTGGACTAGTGGACAAGACTGGAGCACAGGAAGACAAAGACAAGTGATTGAGTGGTGCGGTGGTCGACGATATGGGAGAAATGAAGGATCTCTGACAGATCTGGGGTGTGTTCATTAGTGTGAAACTGTAGGAAAACGTTTCCCAATGAAAATAAGAATTACTATTAGACAAATGTAGGTAGGTTTGTTCCATTTGGTTCATAGTGAATTCACCCCAGCTTCAGACGCTGCTGGATCCTCCATCTCTTCCACTCTGACCTGCTGCTAAGGCTGCGTTTACAGAGGCAGCCCAATTCTGATATTTTTCCCACTAATTGATATTTTTGACCAATCATATCTTTTCACATCATATCTTTCAGAGCTGATCTGATTGGTCAAAAGACCAATTAGTGAAAAAAAAAAGATCAGAATTGGGCTGCCTGTTTAAACACATCCTATGAGACTTCACTTCACTGGTGCCTTCTGTCTTTCTAGGTCAAGTCCCAAATGGACCCTACGCGATATGCACTTGTGGAGATCTGAGATAATTTGATTGGTATAAGCAAGACGGTGAAACTTCTACCTATCAAAGGGCAAGTTGGAGCCATTTTCCATATTGATTACAGATCTCTCTATTATGGCCTAGGGTCCATTTTGGGACTGGGCCTAGTGTCAAACAGGACAAATAATAATAATAATAATAATAATATGCCATTTAGCAGACGCTTTTATCCAAAGCGACTTACAGTCATGCGTGCATACATTTTTACGTATGGGTGGTCCCGGGGATCGAACCCACTACCCTGGCGTTACAAGCGCCGTGCTCTACCAGCTGAGCTACAGAGGTGAGACCTGTCCATCTGCCCTCTGCTGTCTCCTGGATACTCTTGTGGCGGGTGGCATGCACAACTGTCTGTTAATACTGACCATTCAATATAGGAATTGTTAATGTATAGGAAAGAGGCCAAATGGATTCAGCTATATTTTCTATGTTGAAAAAATAAAATCATTTGATTTGAGTCATTTTTTTGTTTTTTTGTTATAGGTTTAAAATACTTAATAAAGATATTCTCCTGATAAAATGGTAACCAAGGTTGATTGTGAAATATAGGGAATAGAATCCTGTGGTTAAAATGTGTTGTATTTTAAGATCTAATTTGGAGAATTTACAGATTCTCTTGATTCGGACAGTGGGGCCTTTTCTCAACTCCTCGTGTCCTCTCTCCTCCTTTTCTCAACTCCTCGTGTCCTCTCTCCTCCTTTTCTCAACTCCCCGTGTCCCCTCTCTCCTCCTTTTCTCAACTCCCCGTGTCCTCTTTCCTCCTTTTCTGAACTCCTCGTGTCCTCCTTCTTTTCTCAACTCCTCGTGTCCTCTCTCCTCCTCCTGCGGGACCTCTGACTTTCTCATCCAATGGGGTTTGAGAATGAGGACTAGGAGTATGCAGAAGGCCAGACTCTCCTCGACCCCTCATCGGTTTCCGGGTCACGGAGGAGAGACGGCAGAGGATGGACTTTTCCCCAAACCAGAGAAGGCCAGGGTTTTTGTTGTGGTTAAAAATCAGCCAAGCGTGTGACGGTTTAGTTTAGCTGAGCTATTTCTGGGATTAAAAGACTAAAGATCTGAGGAGCTGCACGCATTACTGACTTGTGCAGGTTGCAGAGCCTGAACAGGGGATCTGAAGTTTCGAATGACTGAAGGAGCGGGACATATATATATATTTTCAGTAAATTAATGTTAATTTTCTCCTCCCTGTAGTATAATTTACTTTAGTGATTATTTTCACCCCCGTCCAGTTGGGAGCGACAATTAACATTTTGCGTGTAGTTCGCCAACAAACCCAAAGAAGAAGAAGACCTTGTTTGGACCAATCGGATTGGGGCAGGGTGACCGGCTCGAAAACATGCGCACCGTATATTACCGTTCCCATAGCAGCAGGATATTATTCTGGCAGCACGATCGCGGATTTTTTATTCTTCAAAATAAGACCCCCTGTGCAAAGACAAGCTACATTTGGCATATCGATATTTTTTTTGCACTCCAGTGCAGTACAACTGTTTTTCACAACATTGCAACCACCTCTGGGGAAAAAGTCAATGGGTAATTTGACGTCTTTTATTTGTAATGTTGTATTATTTATACCAGAATTTATTTTATTTATATATAAGTTTACACAAATACTGGTATGTTGAAAGCTATTGGGTAGGCTATATTTTAAAGAAATACACTTTTAATAAAATACAAAAATATTACTGGAATTATCTGCAAAACTTAAATGGGTCTCTTGTGCTGACAGAGTACTGGTGACTCTTTACTCCACCCACTTTCACTGCAACGCAAAACAGGGTATAAGGGATCCTTATTGGCTTGTAGAGAGAGAACATGTCTTCCTGTCTCAGCTAAAGTGGACTGGGAAATACTCCGTAGGGTATCTACTAACCACATATGTATAGTTTTGAAGGGGGACTGTGTTTCACTATGGCGGAACCATAAGCATGCAGCAAGTCTGGTATGACTGAAAGATGAAATGTAATATGATCTGGGCCTACAGTCGTGGTCAAAAGTTTTGAGAATGACACAAGTATTGGTCTTCACAAAGTTCGCTGCTTCAGTGTTTTTTAGATATTTTTGTCAGATGTTACTATGGTATACTGAAGTATAATTACAAGCATTCAATAAGTGGAAAAGGCTTTTATTGACAATTACATTAAATTTATGCAAAGAGTCAATATTTGCAGTGTTGATCCTTCTTTTTCAAGACCTCTGCAATCCGCCCTGGCATGCTGTCAATTAACTTCTGGACCACATCCTGACTGAATTTGTGGGTTTTTGTTTGTCCACCCGCCTCTTGAGGATCGACCACAAGTTCTCAATGGGATTAAGGTCTGGGGAGTTTCCTGGCCATGGACCCAAAATGTTGATGTTTTGTTCCCCGAGCCACTTAGTTATCACTTTTGCCTTATGGCAAGGTGCTCCATCATGCTGGAAAATGCATTGTTCGTCACCAAACTGTTCTTGGATGGTTGGGAGAAGTTGCTCTCGGAGGATGTGTTGGTACCATTCTTTATTCATGGCTGTGTTCTTAGGCTAAATTGTGATTGAGCCCACTCCCTTGGCTGAGAAGCAACCCCACACATGAATGGTCTCAGGATGCTTTACTGTTGGCATGACACAGGACTGATGGTAGCACTCACCTTGTCTTTCCGGATGCCCCAAACAATCGGAAAGGGGATTAATCAGAGAAAATGACTTTTCAGCAGTCCAATCCCTGTACCTTTTGCAGAATATCAGTCTGTCCCTGATGTTTTTCCTGGAGAGAAGTGGCTTCCTCGCTGCCCTTCTTGACACCAGGCCATCCTCCAAAAGTCTTCGCCTCACTGTGCGTGCAGATGCACTCACACCTGCCTGCTGCCATTCCTGAGCAAGCTCTGCACTGGTGGTGCCCCGATCCCACAGCTGAATCAACTTTAGGAGACGGTCAGGCGCTTGCTGGACTTTCTTGGGCACCCTGAAGCCTTCTTCACAACAATTGAACCTCTCTCTTTGAAGTTCTTGATGATCTGATAAATGGTTGATTTAGGTGCAATCTTACTAGCAGCAATATCCTTGCCTGTGAAGCCCTTTTTGTGCAAAGCAATGATGACGGCACGTGTTTCCTTGCAGGTAACCATGGTTAACAGAGGAAGAACAATGATTTCAAGCACCACCCTCCTTTTAAAGCTTCCAGCCTGTTATTCTAACTCAACCAGCATGACAGAGTGATCTCCAGCCTTGTCCTCGTCAACACTCTCACCTGTGTTAACGAGAGAATCACTGACATGATGTCAGCTAGTCCTTTGTGGCAGGGCTGAAATGCAGTGGAAATGTTTTGGGGGGATTAAGTTCATTTTCATGGCAAAGAGGGACTTTGCAATTCATCTGATCACTCTTCATAACATTCTGGAGTATATGCAAATTGCCATCATAACTGAGGCAGCAGAATTTGTGAAAATGAATGTGTCATTATCAAAACTGTTGACCACGACTGTACATATCACTAGAACAGCACAATTTGCCAAGTGATTAGTGAGGGTGACTCCTCATGAAACTAGAGCAAAACAGGACCATGATTTTTATTTATTTTACAAAATGTAGGCCTGTACACTTCGAATGACTAAAGACAATAGCAAAGAAACATTGATAACTGTCTACTTGAACTAAATGAACGTGACTGTACAAAAATGTTGCGGCAGGTAGATTAGTGGTTAAGAGCGTTGTGCCAGTAACTGAAAGGTCGCTGGTTCTAATCCCTGAGCCGACTAGGTGAAAAATCGATCGATGTGCCCTTGAGCAAGGCACTTAACCCTAATTGCTCCTGTAAGTCGCTCTGGATAAGAGCGTCTGCTAAATGACTAAAAATGTAAAATGTATATGTAAATAAGAGTTAAGATAGGCTCAATACTTAACTTGACTTTCTTAGGAGTGAATTAACATAGTGAATTCAGGGGTGGCTGTACAAAAGGCTGTGAAGTATTTGTATTTAATCGTATCAGTAATGTTAGTTCATCATATCAGAGCTGTAGCTCCGCGCACCGCTGAAGTGGAGCAGAGCATGCTGGACGAGCTCCAGCTCAGAGAAGAAGATCAGCTGGAGAGAAGTCAAGCGAGAGAAAGGTCCAGCCATCCTTGTGTTTTCCCACCAGTTAGTTTCCATGGTGTTACCCAAGGCCAGTGTGCATCCTTGTTGATATGTAAGTACATATTTCATATCTTTCAGGTGTTTATGTCTGAAGATGCACTCTCTGTGACGATAATGTCATATTTATGGTTATGCTAATTTGTAGTTTATACTGCGAGCTAGCTATTGTGAGCTGGCTAGCTCTGGTTTGGTTGTCATATCATTTCGGACATTTAACCCTGTATTTGTAAAGGATAATGTCCCCCCAGTGCATTGTTTATATGCCCTGTAATTGTATAGGTGTATGGTGCATCATTATTTGGGGATTACATTGTATTTCACTGTTCATTGTGCAGTTGTAGCCCTGTACTGAAGATGATGGTGCTATGCTTTGTAGTACACGTGCAGGGGCATCCATTTGATCTCAAATTAGTGCAGTCACAGTCAGTCACAGTGCAGTCACAGTCAGTCACAGTCAGTCACAGTCAGTCACAGTGCAGTCACAGTCAGTCACAGTGCAGTCACAGTCAGTCACAGTGCAGTCACAATGCAGTCACAGTCAGTCACAGTCATGTTGTAATGCTCTGTCTGGTCCTGTATAGAGTTAAGTCATCATAGTCATGTTATAGCCATGCAAATTGTTTATAAGAGATGTGAATTGGAGATTGTATTCTGTCATTCACTATTGTATCTTAATTTCTCTCTTTACTTGCAGACACACACACACACACTTTGAATGAAGCAAGTTGCCAGACCACTAAGTGCCTTGGCCCATCCATACAATATACACTGTGCGGTGCTGTTCCGTGCCTGTGCGTATTCAGCATTATTAAACCACCTCAACTGGAATCCTGTCTGTCATCTGTGCCCTTACCAGCACACGGGAGAGAACACATACAGTTAAACCTAAAGAATATACAGTCCACCAAGTCCTCACTTACAGTGATTTGGGTAGCCTATAGCACCATAATGCATTGAGTGCAGCTATAGAGGGGACTGAGAACAAAGTGCTGCTGGTTATGGACGACACAGTCCCCCTCCAAAAACCACATAATTGGTTAGTAGAGACCTTTCTGATTTATTTCCCACCCCGCTTTAGCTGAGACAGGTAGAAAAGTTCTCTACAGCCCCAATATTCTCAACATACCAATGTCAACGTTTTCATTATTGGTATAAATTACTAATTACTAATTACATTTCCTTGTTGCCACAACAGAAGTGGCCATTGATAAAAAAAAAAATCGATATATTTTGAATTAGTTATCGACATTGAAATGTTTTGAAATGAGGGCTTTTATTTGGAAGATTTCCTCATTACCATACAACTGACGTCATCGTTTGTGCTGCCGGTAGAATACTGGCGACTCAGTTAACGGCTTCTTCCGCTGCGCAGCACATCTCCATAAAAACCAGGTAAGTTGACTGGCTATTCATTATGAAAATGAAAGACATTCTGGTACATTCTAACATCTGTCTAGAAATATACAAGACAACTTCATAATAAGATAGGGGAACACAATCCTGACACCACATTTTGAGCTAGCTAGCTAATTTAGCTAGCTACGCGTTAGCTACACAGTTAGCCAGCAGATTACCCGAGGTAGCAGGCTAACGTTGGGCTGTACTTGAACGTTATTGAACAAGCTAACGCTAGTTAGCTAGTAATTCAATTACATTTGCTGCTCAGTGTTTAATTTTAAAGTTACATTTGTAGTTCACGCTGCTGATGGTTTACAGTGTGGCGTGTATTTATGGATGCCAAGGGAAGCCATGCTTCCCCAAAAAATTGACCAAGAAAAAAATATACAAAATAAAAATATCTCGCCGTAGAAAAGCGAACGAACCAGCGCCCCTCTGTCTCAGTATGTGTAGCGGATCTATCTGATGCTGTCTGGTCAGAAAGAGTATGACATTGTTGACACCCATTTTTTTACATTTACATTTTAGTCATTTAGCAGACGCTCTTACCCAGAGCGACTTACAGTTAGTGAGTGCATACATTATTTTATTTTTATTTTTTCATACTGGCCCCCCTTGGGAATCGAACCCACAACCCTGGCGTTGCAAACGCCATGCTCTCATTGTGCCCCTGGCCTGAGAGGATGGAAGTTCAACATGTGGCTAGAGGTAGTATGCTAATGTTAACTAGCTGGCCTGGTGTATCATTGCCCATGAAAGGAAGTTAGGCTAGCGAGCAAGTAGGTAGCCAGGTAGCCTAGGGCAACAAAACTACATGTGGTAGAGCAATTGGTAGAGCACAGTGCTTGTAACGCCAGGGTAGTGGGTTCGATCCCCGGGACCACCCATACGTAAAAATGTATGCACACATGACTGTAAGTCGCTTTGGATAAAAGCGTCTGCTAAATGGCTTATAATAATAATAATATGCCATTTAGCAGACGCTTTTATCCAAAGCGACTTACAGTCATGCGTGCATACATTTTTGTGTATGGGTGGTCCCGGGGATCGAACCCACTACCCTGGCGTTACAAGCGCCATGCTCTACCAGCTGAGCTACAGAGGACCACTTATTATTATTATTATTATTATTATAAAAGGTTGAAAAATGATTTTTTTCTATTTGCACGCACACACAAACGCACATAAATCACCACCATGGACAGCCACATTATATTTAGCCTACGTTGATTGATTTTAGTTGTCACTGTATTAGACTAAGCAGAGGTGATTAGATGATGTTGAAATGGTGCTGGAATAGTGGAGGCAGCTCCTGTTTTCTTTGCGACTTGCAGTAACTCTCTGTGGTTCTAAATCAATAGTTGTTTAGTGGTCAGAAAATGTTGGAAACATGAACTTGCTTGACCGTGCTGTAGGTCATGTAACAGTTTGTTATATGTAATATACTTTGTGGACTTGATCTCCATTTTGTAATGAACCAAAGGTGTGGTTGAATTTATTCTGCCACTGTGTCTTCTTATTGTCTCGACCTTAACAACGCAATTATCACAACCAATGTTCCCTCTAATTTTTTTGGCCATTGAGCAAATTTCAGGGCTGCTGAGTGCGAACTTGAATGTTGTGAAAATTCGGTGCAACTTCCAGCGCATGTTTACTGTGAACACTGAGGCTGTATCCGTTTTAAATTACAGTTTTAACAGTGGCCAAGTAGGCTACTGTGGCTATTTGATCCTAATGTAGGACTACCAGAGTGGCCTACCATCAACAACTATGGAGAAAATGCATCACATAACATTTTAACATGGAAATAGCTGTTCTATCATTCAGCCTACAGTAGCAGCCAATGTGTGGTGTTCAATGTAGGGCTACATTCCATGAGACCTTTGAGAAAAAAAACATGCAGGGCTTGACATTAACCTGTTTATCCACTTGTCCTTCAGACAAGGAGGGGACTGAAAATGTTGTGTTGTTTGATGCAAGAAACCACTTTAGAAAGTAAAATGCATTATTATTCCCATACCATTATTACAGAGAATCAGACAAATTATGCTACCCTCTGCCTATTGGCTACTTAGTTTATTCAAGCCTATCTCAAAATACAACACTGCCCCTTTAAGACAAAAAAAAGCTCTTGTAGGAAGCAATCACTCCCCCATTGCTGACTACAAATGATCTATAACTGGGCTAATAACTCACTAACTAGCAAAGGATATGAACAAATGATCTATAACTGGGATAATAACTCATTAACTAGCTAAGGATATGAACTAAATGATCTATAACGGGGCTAATAACTCATTAACTAGCAAAGGATATGAACAAATGATCTATAACTGGGATAATAACTCACTAACTAGCAGAGGATATGAACAAATGTGCACACGTGGCTACATTTATTTAACTAGGCAAGTCGGTTAAGAACACATTTTTATTTACAATGACGGCCTACTTTCGTCCCGGACGACGTTGGGCCAATTGTGCGCCGCCCTGTGGGACTCCCGATCACACCGGTTATGATACAGCCTGGGATTGAACCCGGGTCTGTAGTGACGCCACTAGCACTGGAATGCAGTGACTTAGACTGCTGCACCACTTGAGAGGCTGTGGACATGCAACTTTTGCTTTGATCTCAGAACAAGCGCATCTACTCACGACCGCTCATGCTGTAAACACAGTCCAGATCAAAGTGAATGGACCAGCTCCATAAATGGCAATAGTCAATTTGCATATAGGCCTACTGCAGCTCTGATTGGTTATGCCGGACCGGTCTGTGTAGAGTAGGGCTGAGTCATGAGTGTCAATGCAATAGAATCCAACTGATGCGTTCTGCCTACAACAAAATCTCTTGCATAGTTAGTTTTGTTTCGGTATGTTGCATTGAAAGTGGCTAATAGTGCATTGATTCGATCACAATTCCCACAGTAGAGGGGAACGTTGACCGTGTTAACTAAGGGGGAAAACTAGAAACTTTAGTGTGAAGTTAAATCTCGTGCTTCTCTGCGCGGGCTGATATTTCTTCTGCGCAGCAGTACCAGGGTGCACTCGCCGCTTAGAGGGAACATTGATCACAACACATACGTTGTAATATGGAACATTTTTCTGGATTGGCTTCCCCGGTGATTATACACACCGCTACTGCTGATTTAGCAAATGACCTGGCTAGTTAGTTAGTTAGCTGGTTAGCTGGTTAGCTGGTAGCCATAATCCGAATAGACGTTCATTACATTCTCTCTCTAGTCACGTCACATTTTAATTGTCACATGCTTCGTAAACAAGCGTAGACTAACATTGAAATGCTTACTTACAGGTCCTCCCAAACAATGCAGAATACCATTTTTAAAAATACTAATACGAGGAATAAATACGCAATGAGCAATGATAGCTAGGTTATATACACGGGGTATCAGTACCGCGTCGATGTGCAGGGGTACGAGGAAATGGAGGTAGATATGTACAGAATAATGCATTTTATTTTGTAAAGGGGTTTCTTGCATCAAACAACTTAACATTTTCAGTCACCTCCTTGTCTGAAGGACAAGTGGATAAACAGCTTAATGTCAAGCCCTGCATGTTTAAAAAAAAAAAAAAGGCCTACATTGAACACCACACATTGGCTGCTACTGTAGGCTGAATGATAGAACAGCTATTTCCATGTTAAAATGTTACGTCTTCTATGCTCGGACAGGGCACGTACAGCGCATTCGGAAAGTATTCAGGCCCCTTGACCTTTTGATAAAAATATATAGAATCCTCATCAATCTACAAACAATACCCTATAATGACAAAGCCAAAACAGGTTTTTATAAATTTTTACAAATGTATATAAAATAAAGAGTTCAAACTGAGCAATTAGGGGAGAAGGGCCTTGGTCAGGTAGGTGGCCAAGAACCCGATGGTCACTCTGACAGAGCTCCAGAGTTCCTCTGTGGAGATGGGAGAACCTTCCAGAAGGACAACCATCTCTGCTGCACTCCACCAATCAGGCCTTTATGGTGGAGTGGCCAGGCGGAAGCACATGACAGCCCACTTGGAGGTTGCCAAAAAGGCACCTAAAGGACTCTCAGACCATGATAAACAAGTTTCTCTGGTCTGATTAAACCAAGATTGAACTATTTGGCCTGAATGCCAAGTGTCACGTCTGGAGGAAACCTGGCACCATCCCTACGGTGAAGCATGGTGGGGCAGCATCATGCTGTGGGGATGTTTTTCAGCGGCAGGGACTGGAAGACTAGTCAAGATTGAGGCAAAGATGAACGGAGAGATCCTTGATGAAAACCTGCTGCAGAGCGCTCAGGACCTCAGACTGAGGCGAAGGTTCACCTTCCAACAGGACAATGACCCTAAGCACGCAGCCAAGACAATGCAGGAGTGGCTTCGGGACAAGTTTCTGAATGTCCTTGAGTGGCCCAGCCAGAGCCCAGACTTGAGTGGCCCAGCCAGAGCCCGGATCAAACATCTCTGGAGAGACCTGAAAATAGCTGTTCAGCGACGCACCCCATCCATCCTGACAGAGCTTGAGAGGATCTGCAGAGAAGAATGGGAGAAACTCCCCAAATACAGGTGTGCCAAGCTTGTAGCGTCATACCAAAGAAGACTCGTTGCTGTAATCGCTGCCAAAGGTACTTCAACAAAGTACTGAGTAAAGGGTCATAATACTTGTGTAAATGTGAAATTTCCGTTTTATTTTTTTTTAAATTAGCAAACATTTCTAAAAACCTGTTTTTGCTTTGTCATTATGGGGTATTGTGTGTAGATTGATGAGGGGGAAAAACGATGTAATCCATTTTAGAATATGTCTGTAACATAACAAAATGCGGGAAAAGTATTTCCGAAGGCACTGTATTCAACAGTACAAATGCACAATTTCACGACTCTACGTGCATATTTAGTGATATAAAGACGGCCTCACTTCTACATGTGACCAAATGTCCAGTTTAAGCTCTTCAATTATGAACTCGCCCTGACCGGCTCCTGCCCGCTCCTCACTCATCACCTCAAATCTCTCTCCATTTAGGTCATGGAGGCAAGCATTTGTTGATTTAGTTTCCATGACACCCATACCTACGGAAGCCAACGAGGATCAAATTAAGAAATTAGTTTTCCTGCTGGTAGACAGAGATCCTTAGCGGAATGATAAAATGCGTTTCTCAGCTGACGGATTTGGAATCATATGCAGATATTGTGATGCGATTCAAGATCAATAAATGGATTCAAGATCAATAAATGTTGACACATTAAACCAATACGAATTCAATGCATTACTTTGATGCATTACACATGATTTCCATTTGATTTCATTGATTCCCTCTTGTTTAAATGCCATTCATGGTGCAGTAGACACGTTTGACCTTTAATGACCAGTAGATGGCAGTATTGACCTGATATGAGAAGCTGTCACCCTTAGCAGGTCAGTGTGGTATTGACCTGATATGAGAAGCTGTCACCCTTAGCAGGTCAGTGCAGTATTGACCTGATATGAGAAGCTGTCAACCTTAGCAGGTCAGTGTGGTATTGACCTGATATGAGAAGCTGTCAACCTTAGCAGGTCAGTGTGGTATTGACCTGATATGAGAAGCTGTCACCCTTAGCAGGTCAGTGCAGTATTGACCTGATATGAGAAGCTGTCACCCTTAGCAGGTCAGTGTGGTATTGACCTGATATGAGAAGCTGTCAACCTTAGCAGGTCAGTGTGGTATTGACCTGATATGAGAAGCTGTCAACCTTAGCAGGTCAGTGTAAATCACCGTTGTAACCAGGAACACGTTGCATTAATAAAACAGAAAACTAGAGACCAAGTGTCCGAGGTTAGATAACCATTTGTGTCCAGCAGCCGACCACGCATCAAATATGTTAATACAGAGAAAATTGTCACTTGGCACAATGTTATAGGACACCTTCAGCTAAACAATCAGGTATGCAATGGGCAGTAAAAAGTGTCTAATCTTTTTAGCCACATTAATTTACTTCGGTTTCAGGTAAATAGCATCCGAGAATAGGCGACATTGCGCTATAGGGTAAAGTGACTAGGCAACAGGATACATCGTAGAAAGTAGCAGAAATACACTATATACACTACCAGTCAAAAGTTTGGACACACCTACTCATTCCAGGGTTTTTCTTTATTTTTACTATTTTCTACATTGTAGAATAATAGCGAAGACATCAAAACTATGAAATAACACATATGGAATCATGTAGTAACCAAAACAGTGTTAAACAAATCAAAGTATATTTTATATTTGAGATTCTTCAAAGTAGCCACCCCCTTGAATGAGTATGTGTGTTCAAACTTTTGACTGGTACTGTATATAAAAGTATGTGGACCCTTCAAATTAGTGGATTCAGCTATTTCAGCCACACCCGCTGCTGACAGGTGTATAAAATGGAGCACACAGCCATGCAATCATTGGCAGTAGAATGGCCCGTACTGAAGAGCTCAGTGACTTTCAACGTGGCACCGTCGTAGGATGCCACCTTTCCAACAAGTCAGTTCGTCACATTTCTGCCCTGCTAGAGCTGCCCCGGACAACTGTAAGTGCTGTTATTGTGAAGTGGAAACGTCTAGGTGCAACAACGGCTTAGCCGCGAAGTGGAAGGCCACACAAGCTCACAGAAAGGGACCGCAGAGTACTGAAGCGTGTAGCGCTTAAAAATCGTCTGTCCTTGGTTGCAACATTCACTACCGAGTTCCAAACTGCCTCTGGAAGCACAAGAACTGTTCGTCAGGGAGCTTCATGAAATGGGTTTCCATGGCCGAGCAGCCACACACAAGCCTAAGATCACCATGCGCAATGCCAAGCGTCGGCTGGAGTGGTGTAAAGCTCTCCGCCATTGGACTCTGGAGCAGTGGAAACGCGTTCTCTGGAGTGATGAAACACACTTCACCATCTGGCAGTCCGACGGAAGAATCTGGGTTTGGCGGATGCCAGGAGAACGCTACCTGCTCGAATGCATAGTGCCAACTGTGAAGTTTGGTGGAGGAGGAATAATTGTCTGGGGCAGTTTTTCATGGTTCGGGTTAGGCCCCTTAGTTCCAGAGTTGGAAGCACGATTCTGTGCTTCCAACTTTGTGGCAACAGTTTGGGGAAGGCCCTTTCCTGTTTCAGCATGACAATGCCCCCGTGCACAAAGCGAGGTCCATACAGAAATGATTTGTCGAGATCAGTGTGGAAGAACTTGACTGGCCTGCACAGAGCCCTGACTTCAACCCCATCGAACACCTTTGGAATGAATTGGAACGCCGACTGCGAGCCAGGCCTAATCTCCCAACATCAGTGCCGACCTCACTAATGCTCTTGTGGCTGAATGGAAGCAAGTCCCTGCAGCAATGTTCCAACATCTAGTGGAAAGCCTTCCCAGAATAGTGGAGGCTGTTATAGCAGCAAAGGGGGGACCAACTCCCCTTTGTACACTGCCATCTCCCATCCCTGGATTGAGGCACGTTTTCCGAGCTATATCTCGCGCCGCGCTGTCCTGATCATGGCGTAGCCGCGTTTCGTGTAATGACCGTCTAGTCGGATTCTGGCTAGCAAGCTACTTTAACAGGATAGTGTCTGAGGCTGATGAACCGGCTAGCTGAATTCAAAGGGAAATGCATAACAGAACCTACAAAAAAAGTATATAGTTAATTTCCTGAAGTCCCATAGAACAAGGCCAGTGAAACCAGAGGCATGGCCCTGTCTTTCCCTCCCTAAAGTGAAACCTGACATGTGAGAGAGATGCTCCTGAACTGGTCTAGTGTAACACCTGTCTGTCTCTCTCCCCTCTCTCCTGTTCTCTTTAACCCTAGCTGGTGTTTACAGAACATTTGTTGCTGTCTGATTAGGATATGAAGGGCCTAGCTGGTGTTTACAGAACATTTGGTACTGTCTGATTAGGATATGAAGGGCCTAGCTGGTGTTTACAGAACATTTGGTACTGTCTGATTAGGATATGAAGGGCCTAGCTGGTGTTTACAGAACATTTGGTACTGTCTGATTAGGATATGAAGGGCCTAGCTGGTGTTTACAGAACATTTGGTACTGTCTGATTAGGATATGAAGGGCCTAGCTGGTGTTTACAGAACATTTGGTGCTGTCTGATTAGGATTTGAAGGGCCTAGCTGGTGTTTACAGAACATTTGGTACTGTCTGATTAGGATATGAAGGGCCTAGCTGGTGTTTACAGAACATTTGGTACTGTCTGATTAGGATATGAAGGGCCTAGCTGGTGTTTACAGAACATTTGGTACTGTCTGATTAGGATATGAAGGGCCTAGCTGGTGTTTACAGAACATTTGGTGCTGTCTGATTAGGATTTGAAGGGCCTAGCTGGTGTTTACAGAACATTTGGTACTGTCTGATTAGGATATGAAGGGCCTGGCTGGTGTTTACAGAACATTTGGTGCTGTCTGATTAGGATATGAAGGGCCTGGCTGGTGTTTACAAAACATTTGGTACTGTCTGATTAGGATATGAAGGGCCTGGCTGGTGTTTACAGAACATTTGGTACTGTCTGATTAGGATATGAAGGGCCTAGCTGGTGTTTACAGAACATTTGGTGCTGTCTGATTAGGATATGAAGGGCCTGGCTGGTGTTTACAGAACATTTGGTGCTGTCTGATTAGGATATGAAGGGCCTAGCTGGTGTTTACAGAACATTTGGTACTGTCTGATTAGGATATGAAGGGCCTAGCTGGTGTTTACAGAACATTTGGTACTGTCTGATTAGGATATGAAGGGCCTGGCTGGTGTTTACAGAACATTTGGTACTGTCTGATTAGGATATGAAGGGCCTAGCTGGTGTTTACAGAACATTTGGTACTGTCTGATTAGGAAATGAAGGGCCTAGCTGGTGTTTACAGAACATTTGGTGCTGTCTGATTAGGATATGAAGGGCCTGGCTGGTGTTTACAGAACATTTGGTACTGTCTGATTAGGATATGAAGGACCTAGCTGGTGTTTACAGAACATTTGGTACTGTCTGATTAGGATATTAAGGGCCTAGCTGGTGTTTACAGAACATTTGGTACTGTCTGATTAGGATATGAAGGGCCTAGCTGGTGTTTACAGAACATTTGGTGCTGTCTGATTAGGATATGAAGGGCCTAGCTGGTGTTTACAGAACATTTGGTGCTGTCTGATTAGGATATGAAGGGCCTAGCTGGTGTTTACAGAACATTTGGTACTGTCTGATTAGGATATGAAGGGCCTAGCTGGTGTTTACAGAACATTTGGTACTGTCTGATTAGGATATGAAGGGCCTAGCTGGTGTTTACAGAACATTTGGTACTGTCTGATTAGGATATAATATATATATATATTTTCTCTGTTTCCGTTCTGGTGTTGTCTCCCTGTTGCAACTTGTCATAAACCAGTTAGATTTTTGTATTTACTTTATCTGTGACTTTTCTTCTGTTCTCCTGGAAATTGAAACCCTTTCTCTCTCTCCTCCACCCCTCCCCTCCAGAGAGATGTTGCTGTAGTGTAACTCTACCTCTTCCCCCCCCCTCCAGGGAGATGTTGCTGTAGTGTAACTCTACCTCTTCCCCCCCCCTCCAGGGAGATGTTGCTGTAGTGTAACTCTACCTCTTCCCCCCCCCTCCAGGGAGATGTTGCTGTAGTGTAACTCTACCTCTTCCCCCCCCCCTCCAGGGAGATGTTGCTGTAGTGTAACTCTACCTCTTCCCCCCCCTCCAGGGAGATGTTGCTGTGTGCTCTGGGGGGCCTGCTGCTGCTGCTCTTCTCCTGTCTGGATGTCTGGTACTTCCTGCGGGGGGTGGTGGTGGTGGTGCAGGCCTGGTTTCAACCCCCGGTCTGGGACGTCCTGGCAGAGCAGAGTGTTCCTGGGAGGGTCCTACCTCATGACCTGGACTATATGGGTCACATGAACAACGCCAGATACCTCCGGGAGTGTGACTTCGCCAGGTTAGACGAACACACGAACACAGGCCTGTTTTACTGGGCCACTTTACTGCTTTACTTTAAAAACATATTGAAGTGTTTTGTATGTTTTAGGATAGATAGAGGTGAAAGAGCAGTGGGCCGGATTCACTGAGATTAGAATTTGTGCTGATCTATTTCATTATTATTATTCTCGTCAGATATTATACATTTTACCACAATTTCCACGACTACTAAAGCAACACTTCTCATTGTTCTCATACCCATAACATGATGCAGCCACCACCGTGCTTGACAATATGAAGAGTGGTACTCAGTGATGTGTTGTGTTGGATTTTCCCCAAACATAACACTTGGTATGCAGGACATAACGTTAATTTCTTTGCCACATTTTTAGCAGTTTTACTTAAGTGCTTTTAGGGCTGTCCCCGATGAAATAAATCTTGGTCGATTGGTCGACGTTTTAAACGTGTATTTTTCCTTATATAGACACACCTGTGTTTTAATAAAATCAACCATATGTAGGCTTCTGAGCTTGTCTGATGATTTAAGCACACTGTGAATGAATAATTAAGACACACAAATGACTCAAGAGGGAACCAAAGATCAAGATAGCTTAACCAGAAGAAGGAAAAAAATTAACTATTCCCGACCCTCCTCCTCCCGACCCTCTTCCTCCCGACCCTCTTCCTCCAGACCCTCCTCCTCCCGACCCCCCTCCTCCCGACCCCCCTCCTCCCGACCCCCCTCCTCCCGACCCCCCTCCTCCCGCTGCCGCTGGCCAGATTCTGCCGTTACGCTCCTGAAGTTGCCTGTAGGTAATAGTCTACACCAGGGGTCCTTTTCCATTTGGAGTGCCAAGTTATCTTACCATTTATACTGATCTACGTGCTAGTTAGGATTTTCATATGGACATTTTCGTGGAACAGTTTATTTTATAATAAGTATTTGTGTCTCAAAATCATCATGTGGTTAATCAAAATTCTAAAAGTAACTAATATTGCCAATGCCAACTATGTAAAATAACAGGTAGAAAATATCCTAAATAAAAATAAATATCCTATAAATCACATTGGCTATGCATGGCCAGTCTGCAAGGAACTTGAAACATTCTATCAACAATTAACTTGAGTCTGGCCTGAAGCTTCCGCTACCAAACTTGCAACATTGTATAAAATATTCTGGGTCCTCAGAGTTTTTCCCTGCACCAGTGAGCTCCGGACAGACGGACACAGCTGGAGGCTGTTTGCACAAGGGATAAGAAGTAATCAGGTAGGCTTTTTTTTAATGACGTTTCCACCAGATCAGAGCATGACATTTTTTCCCCTTTCATGCTAAGTGGTTATCGAAGGAGAGAGAGCTGGAAAGATTTTTCAAATAGGCTACGTTGAGGAACTATTGTCATTCTCAATGGATGTAAAAACAGACTTTGTTTACTTGCTGTTTCGAGGTGAAGAAAAAATTACTTTGAGAAGCTCCACATTAATACACAGGCCAGGTAGCCTAGGACTACTTCTATACATAATTAATGCGCGTCATTACTCAACATTGACAGGAGCGCTACAATGAATACATTGACAACTTGTAAATGGAAATAAACCAAGCCTTGGTCCCCACAAGCGTAGCCTAGGTTGTGCCGTCCACTCCGACAGAAAACGGTAGAAGACTGGAATAATAATAATATATTGAATGCATTAACAGAAATTACCGTAACCAAGCAAACATTGTAGATTGGAAAAGATGGTAATTAACGGTAAATGTACTACTGGTGAGACTGGTGATCCCTGTGGCCTCCGCAATGGATTAGTCCACTGAGACAGGCGTGAATCAGACAGGCGTGAATCAGACAGGCGTGAATCAGACAGGCGAGAAATCAGACAGGTGTGAATCAGACAGGCGTGAATCAGACAGGCGTGAATCCGACAGGTGTGAATCAGACAGGCGTGAATCAGACAGGTGTGCCATAAAAAATATATATATAGATATTTGCGACTGCTCGATTTAAAAATAAATTGTGGTCGACCAACAGCCTATCAACCGAACAATCGACCAGTCGACTAAATGGGGGTCAGTCCTAAGGGCCTTATTGCAAAAAGGATGCATGATTTGGAAAACTGTTATTCTGTACAGGCTTCCTTCTTTTCACTCTGTCATTTAGGTTAGTATTGTGGAATAACTACAATGTTGTTGATCCATCCTCAGTCTTCTGCTACCACAGCCATTAAACTCTGTAACTGTTTTAAAGTCACCATTGGCCTCATGGTGAAATCCCTGAGCGGTTTCCTTCCTCTCCGGCAACAGAGTTATGGAGGACGCCTGTATCTTTGTAGTGACTGGGTGTATTGATACACCATCCAAAGTGTAATTAATAACTCCACCATGCTCAAAGGGATATTCAGTGTCTGCTTATTTAAAAAAAATTACCCATCTACCAATAGGTGCTCTTTGCGACCCATTGGAAAACCTCCCTGGTCTTTTTGGTTGAATCTGTGTTTGAAATTCACTGCTCGACTGAGGGACCTTACAGATAATTGTATGTGTGGGGTAGAGATGAGGTAGTCATACAAAAATCATGTTAAACACTATTATTGCACACAGAGTGAGTCCATGCAACTTTATTATGTGACTTGTTAAACAAATCTTTACTCCTGAACTTATTTAGGCTTGTCATAACAAAGGGGTTGAATACTTATTGACTCAAGAAAGATTGTGTGTGTGTGTACAGTACCAGTCAAAAGTTTGGATGTAGTAACCAAAAAAGTGTTAAACAAATCAAAATATATTTTGTATTTGAGATTCTTATGTGGGAACTCCTTCAAGACTGTTGAAAAAGCATTCCAGGTGAAGCTGGTTGAGAGAATGCCAAGAGTGTGCAAAGCTGTCATCAAGGCAAAGGGTGGCTACTTTGAAGAATCTCAAATATAAAATATATTTTGATTTGTTTAACACTTTTTTTTGGTTACTACATGATTCTATATGTGTTATGTCATCGTTTTGATGTCTTCAGTATTATTCTACAATGTAGAAAATAGTAAAAATAAAGAAAAACCCTTGAATGAGTAGGTGTGTCCAAACGTTTGACTGGTAGTGCATTCGGAATGTATTCAGACCCCTTCCCTTTGTCCACATTTTGTTACGTTACAGCCTTATTCAATAATAGATTAAATTAATTGTTTTCCTCGTCAATTTACACACAATACCCCATAATGACAAAGTTAAAACAGGTTTGTAGAAATGTTCGCGCATTTATAAAAATAAAAATAAATACCTCATTTACATAAGTGTTCAGACCCTTTGCTATGAGACTCGATAATTGAGCTCAGGTGCATCCTGTTTCCATTGATCATCCTTGAGATGTTTCTACCCAAGAAGAGTCGAGGCTGTAATCGCTACCAAAGGTGCTTCAACAGAGTACTGAGTAAAGGGTCTGAATACTTATGTAAATGTGATATTAATGTTTTTTTTTTTTAAATCTTCTTAAAAAAACAAACTGTTTTGGCTTTGTCATTATGGTGTATTGTGTGTAGATTGATGAGGAAAGTATTCAGACCATTTGCCTTGTTCCACATGTTGTGTTACAGCCTTATTCTAAAATAGATTCAATTCATCAATTTACACACAATACACCATAATGACGAAGCAAAACCAGGTTTTTTTATTTTATTTATTTTTATTTAAAAACTGAAATATTACATTTACATTTTACGTCATTTAGCAGACGCTCTTATCCAGAGCGACTTACAAATTGGTGCATTCAACTTATGATAGCCAGTGGGACAACCACTTTTTTTTTAGGGGGGTGGGGGGGTAGAAGGATTACTTTTATACTATCCCAGGTATTCCTTAGAGGTAGGGTTTCAAGTGTCTCCGGAAGGTGGTCAGTGACTCTGCTGTCCTGGCATCGTGAGGGAGCTTGTTCCACCATTGGGGTGCCAGAGCAGCGAACAGTTTTGACTGGGCTGAGCGGGAACTGTGCTTCCGTAGAGGTAGGGGGGCTAGCAGGCCAGAGGTGGATGAACGCAATGCCCTCGTTTGGGTGTAGGGTCTGATCAGAGCCTGAAGGTAAGGAGGTGCCGTTCCCCTCACAGCTCCGGAGGCAAGCACCATGGTCTTGTAGTAGATGCGAGCCTCAACTGGAAGCCAGTGGAGTGGGCGGAGGAGCGGGGTGACATGAGAGAACTTGGGAAGGTTGAACACCAGACGGGCTGCAGCGTTCTGGATAAGTTGTAGGGGTTTAATGGCACAGGCAGGGAGCCCAGCCAACAGCGAGTTGCAGTAATCCAGACGGGAGATGACAAGTGCTTGGATTAGGACCTGTGCCGCTTTCTGTGTAAGGTAGGGTCGTACTCTGCGAATGTTGCAGAGCATGAACCTGCAGGATCGGGTCACCGCTTTGATGTTAGCGGAGAATGACAGGGTGTTGTCCAGGGTCACGCCAAGGTTCTTTGCACTCTGGGAGGAGGACACAACGGAGTTGTCAACCGTGATGGCGAGATCATGGAACGGGCAGTCCTTCCCCGGGAGGAAGAGCAGCTCTGTCTTGCCGAGGTTCAGCTTGAGGTGGTGATCCGACATCCACTCTGATATGTCTGCCAGACATGCAGAGATGCGATTCGCCACCTGGTTATCAGAAGGGGGAAAGGAGAAAATTAATTGTGTGTCGTCTGCGTAGCAATGATAGGAGAGACCATGTGAGGATATGACAGAGCCAAGTTACTTGGTGTATAGAGAGAATAGGAGAGGGCCTAGAACTGAGCCCTGGGGGACACCAGTGGTGAGAGCACGTAGTGCGGAGACAGATTCTCGCCACGCCACCTGGTAGGAGCGACCTGTCAGTTAGGACGGAATCCAAGAGTGAGCAGCGCTGGAGATGCCCAGCTCGGAGAGGGTGGAGAGGAGGATCTGATGGTTCACAGTATCAAAGGCAGCAGATAGGTCTAGAAGGATAAGAGCAGAGGAGAGAGAGTTAGCTTTAGCAGTGCGGAGAGCCTCTGTGACATAGAGAAGAGCAGTCTCAGTTGAATGACCAGTCTTGAAACCTGACTGGTTTGGATCAAGAAGGTCATTCTGAGAGAGATAGCAGGAGAGTTGGCTAGAGACGGCACGCTCAAGAGTTTTGGAGAGAAAATAAAGAAGGGATACTGGTCTGTAGTTGTTGACATCGGAGGGATCGAGTGTAGGTTTTTTTGAGGAGGGGTGCAATTCTCGCTCTCTTGAAGACGGAAGGGACATGGCCAGCGGTCAAGGATGAGTTGATGAGCGAGGTGAGGTAAGGGAGAAGGTCTCCGGAAATGGGCTGGAGAAGAGAGGAGGGGATAGGGTCAAGCGGGCAGGTTGTTGGGCAGCCGGCCGTCACAAGTCGCAAGATTTCATCTGGAGAGAGAGGGGAGAAAGAAGTCAAAGCATAGGGTAGGGCAGCGTGAGCAGGACCAGCGGTGTCATTTGACTTAATAAATGAGGATAGAATGTCGTCGACCTTCTTTTCAAAATGGTTGACGAAGTCATCCACAGGGAGGGGGAGGAGGAGGATTCAGCAGGGAGGAGAAGGTGGCAAAGAGCTTCCTAGGGTTAGAGGCAGAGGCTTGAAATTTAGAGTGGTAGAAAGTGGCTGTAGCAGCAGAAACAGAGGAAGAGAATGTAGAGAGGAGGGAGTGAAAAGATGACAGGTCCGCAGGGAGTCTAGTTTTCCTCCATTTCCGCTCGGCTGCCCGGAGCCCTTTTCTGTGAGCTCGCAATGAGTCGTCAAGCAACGGAGCAGGAGGGGAGGACCGAGCCGGCCGGGAGGATAGGGGACATAGAGAGTCAAAAGATGCAGAAAGGGAGGAGAGGAGGGTTGAGGAGGCAGAATCAGGAGATCGGAGGGAGAAGGATTTAGCAGAGGGAAGAGATGATAGGATGGAAGAGGAGAGAGTAGCGGGAGAGAGAGAGCGAAGGTTGCCACAGCACATTACCATCTAAGTAGGGGCAGATCAAGGCCTCAAGCTCATTGACATTTACATTTACATAAGTATTCAGACCCTTTACTCAGTACTTTGTTGAAGCACCTTTGGCAGCGATTACAGCCTCAAGTCTTCTTGGGTATGACGCTACAAGCTTGGTACACCTATATTTGGACAGTTTCTCCCATTCTTCTCTGCAGATCCTCTCAAGCTCTGTCAGGTTGGATGGGGAGCTTCGCTGCACAGCTATTTTCAGGTCTCTCCAGAGATGTTCGATCGGGTTCAAGTCCAGGCTCTGGCTGGGCCACTCAAGGACATTCAGAGACTTGGCCTGAAGCCAAGCTGGCTGTCATGTGCCTTTTACTGAGGAGTGGCTTCTGTCTGGCCACTACCATAAAGGCCTGATTGGTGGAGTGCTGCAGGGATGCTGGTCCTTCTGGAAGGTTCTCCCATCTCCACAGAGGAACTCTGGAGCTCAGTTTGGCCGGGCGGCCAGCTCTAGGAAGAGTCTTGGTGGTGCCAAACTTCTTCCATTTAAGAATGATGGAGGCCACTGTGTTCTTGGGGACCTTCAATGCTGAATAAATGTTTTGGTACCCTGCCTCGACACAATCCTGTCTCGGAGCTCTATGGACAATTCCTTCGACCTCATGGCTTGGTTTTTGCTCTGACATCCACTGTCAACTGTGGGGACCTTTTTATATAGACGGGTGTGTGCCTTTCCAAATCATGTCCAATCAATTGAATTTACCACAGGTGGACTCCAATCAAGTTGTAGAAACATCTCAAGGATGATCAATGGAAACAGGATGCACCTGAGCTGAATTTCAAGTCTCATAGCAAAGGGTCTGAATACTTATGTAGATAAGGTATTTCTGTTTTATTTGTAATAAAATATATCTATCCAAGGTAATACAGGTAATATTGGTGGACGTGGATATTTGGGGTTTTAAGGTATTTTAGATGTATTTCTGGATTGAATGGGATCCTATGGGCAAACGGCATGACACAATATGTCTACACGTTTCAAAATACGTGAGATATGTACCAAAAACTGCCTTGGGATATTATTAACAACAGTATAGGTAAGTTTGAAATCAGGGACACGTCAAAATGGAGGATATTCTCCTTTCAGTGGTAGCGTTGCTCTTTGCCGAAACACAAACTGCCAATTGTGACTTTAAGTAAAATAAATGGGGTTTATTATATTACTGTTTATAAACCCCATATTTCAAACTTAATCAAATAACTGTTGTTTTACAAAAAATCTATACAGTATGTTTAAGGCGTGGTCCAAGTAAATACATAAAGTTACCAGCATAGCACACCCATTGACTATACATTAGAATTAGCTTATTATCATTACCGAAATTAAGGTTCTCATTACCGAAACGGACCTAAAAAGGACGGTAATGAGGCCCATAGCTCAATCAATCAAATAAAAGGAGACAGCCATTATTAACCCGCAAAGATTGTCTACATCACTAAAGCCCATTCATGCCTCCATGTTGCTACGGTAATGGTACTCTGACTTTTTCCCAATTTAGCGTTTTAGCCATTTCGGTAGTGAGAAGGCCAAGTGGGGTAAAGGGGGTGTTTTAAGGTATATAAGCGAATAAATGAACTTTAACCTGTGGACTGCTCCTCTAAACCAGGGTTCCCAGAGTTCCCTGGGCAGGTGGGTCCTGAGTTATGAGAATACATCTATAATCACACACACTTTCTTCTTTGGGTTAATGGAGGACGATTTGGGTCAGGGGAGGACGGTCAATGTCTCATTTGGGTATGGAGCTGAAATAGTTTTAAGGATCCCTGCTCTAGATAATGCATCGTGGGTGTGTTTTTATGTAATAAACATATTTGAATGTAAACAACTTCACAATTTTTATGATTTATGGACAAACTACAGTACCATATTTTGTGTTTTATTCAAAGGGTTAGGTTTTTCTAAAGTAAAATTGTATAAAATACTTCCGCATTTAATCCGTATGCATTTTGGTAATAAGAATTAGTGGTGAAAATGTACAAAAAATCAGGTAAGACACTTTCCCTAAAACTAAAACTACACATCTTAGTTCTCAGAATGATAGTTGATTTTTTTGCAGATGCATCATGGTTTTGTAACTCAATTTGCTGCAGACATTTTAAAAACTGGTTTCATGAGAATCCCTCAGATGTACGTATGTGCATCCGGTGATGTCTGTACTCGTTCCCTCCTCCTCCAGGTTCCACCATTACATGCGTAACGGGATCTGTAAAGCGCTGCGGACCCTGGGGGCCACTATGGTGGTCGGGGCCTCCACCATTCGCTACCGACGCTCGCTGGCCTTCGGGGAAGCATTCGACTTGCGCACCCGCATCGTGGCATGGGACGACAAGTCATTCTTCGTGGAGCAGCGGTTTGTCTCCCAGGGCGACGGGTTCATCTCCGCGGTGATGCTATGCAGACAGAACGTTCTCCGTAGCAACCCTGAGAGCATCCTACAGCTGCTCTGCAAGCGGAAGGTAGGAGAGGAAGGGAGGTGAGGGAGGACGGGAGGACGGGAGGAGAGGGAGGAGAGGGAGGAGAGGAGAGGAGAGGAGAGGGAGGAGAAGCGGGAGAGGGAGGAGAGAGGAGAGAGAGGAGAGGAAGGAGAGAGGAGAGGAAGGAGAGGGGAGAGGAAGGAGAGAGGAGAGGAAGGAGAGGTGAAGGAGGAGAGAGGGGAGAGGAGAGGAGAGGAGAGGAAGGAGAGATGAGAGGTGAAGGAGGAGAGAGAGGAAGGAGAGGGAGGGGAGGAGAGGAGAGAGGGAGAGGAGAGGAGAGGAAGGAGAGAGGAGAGGAGAGGAAGGAGAGAGGAAAGGAGAGAGGAGAGGAAGGAGAGAGGAGAGGAAGGAGGGAGGAGAGGAAGGAGAGGAGAGGAAGGAGAGGGAGGAGGGAGAGGAGAGGAAGGAGAGTGGAGAGGGAGGAGAGGAGAGGGGGGAGAGGAAGGAGAGAGGAGAGGGGGGAGAGGAAGGAGAGAGGAGAGGAGGGAGGAGGGGGGAGAGGAAGGAGAGAGGAGAGGGAGGAGAGAGGAGAGGAGAGGAGAGGGAGGAGAGGAAGGAGAGAGGAGAGGTGGGGGGGGGGGATATGATGGGCCTTTGATGCATGGGAGATCACTCAGTCTTCTTCTCTGTGTGTTTGTTCAGGTGGAGTGTCCCGACTACCCTGAGGATCTGCAGCACTGGATCAGCTTCATCTCAGCCAGCAGCCAGGCACTGAGAGCCCAGAGTGGACTAGTGGACAAGACTGGAGCACAGGAAGACAAAGACAAGTGATACACACATTCCTTGAGTAGCCCTAATGTTACACATTATAGTTGTAGCCCGGCCCCAAGCACACCTGATTCAACTAATCTGCTCAACATTCAGCTGTTGATTAGTTCAATCAGGTGAGGGCCTAGAACTGACATGACTGACAGCTCCCTCAGTACACCAGGACGGACCAGAGTGACGGACGGACCAGAGTGACGGACGGACCAGAGTGACGGACGGACCAGAGTGACGGACGGACCAGAGTGACGGACGGACCAGAGTGACGGACGGACCAGAGCCCATATCCACAAAGCGTCTGAGAGTAGGAATGTTAATCTAGGTTCAGGTCCCTTCTCTTATTCATTATGATTTAAAATACAAAACGGATCCTAGATCAGTACAACTACTACAGGCCAAGGGGCTAAATCAGGGTCTTAAACAAACACCTCACACACATGGCTATGAGCTTAAAACAATAAGACACCTTTACCATGTCAGATATAGAGGTGAAATGTATTACATTTTGAGTTTGCATCCCAATAATACACTTTATATACATCACAGATGACTGAAATATAACAAAACCGCTTGACATAGAAACATCAGATTCTCTGCATTTAAAAAATGAATGTTTATTAATTATGAAAAATATAAATCACATTCCACCCAAGAGGCCACTAGAGAGCGCTTTGGTTATTCGACTGCAGGATAGGGGACCATCATGTTGTTAAGGGGTTCATCCTAGCCTGAGCTGCAGAACCGTTTTCCATTGACTTTTACCATAGTAGTTTTAGTTATTTGTGCATGTATCTCAAGATAGTATTCAGCACCTAAGTTGATTAGTTAATTTGAGTTCTCTTTCAATTATTCATTTCGACATCTGTGGGATTCACCAGAATTTCCTAAGTAGCTTGAAGGACCAATCATACACGTCTGTCAGAGACAGACAGGTCGAGTGGCGAATGAGGGAGCCCCTCCCCTCATACTAAAGAGCCACCCCCCTCTCCTCTGATCATTCTCACCTCTCTTCCTCACAGAAGGGTTCTACCTAGCTCTCCTCAGCACGGCTTGATCTGTTTTCCTGTTTTAACTGTTCAAAGGTGTGCCGGTAAGGTTACGCCGCCGAGCGCAGGGCCATCCGTCTTTTGTGTTGGGTGACTTTACCTAAAGGAAAGCCCTAGGTGAAAAATCTGTCGATGTGCCCTTGAGCAAGGCACTTAACCCTAATTGCTCCTGTAAGTCGCTCCGGATAAGAGCTTCTGCTAAATGACTAAAATGCTAAATGAATTTGCTTCACCGCTTTTTCTTCCTTCGTCTCCTGTTGTAGCTAGCATCACACAGCTAGCTAAGGAGACTTGGCTAGCTCGCCACAAGGCCAGCTATCCTACAGACTAGCTTTTCTACCTGGAAGGGTAGAATTACTAGTTCGCTTTCTCATTTAGTTCAACCCACTACCGGTGTTGACCAGACTGATCATCCTAGCGTCACTGCTTATCAGTCGAGAGGCACACTTTTGTTCATCGCAAGACCAACAAAGCGCTAGCTTCCTTTGGCTAGCCATGATGCTAGCCCTCGTGGCGAACGCTAGCTGCTTTCACATTGTTAAAAGGATTCGCTTCTCCGGCCAGCACTGTGCTAACTCGCTAGCCTACTAGCCCAAGTGGCGAACGGTAGTTACGTTTCACTTTGTTCTCGAATTAGCTGTTATTTGGAGCCATTGAACCTGCTAGCTCGGCCCAAGAGGTACCGAGCAAGGCCCCTACCGGCGCACCCGTGAACATGCGGGGCTACCATATTGGACAACATGTGTGTCATCTGCCCGGGTCTCAAACACATGGAAGCAGCGTTCGACGACCCCCGGTCATGCGCAAAGCAGCCCAACGTGGTTAATCTCCCACTCTTAACTCGAGCGTTGACATAGCCTCGCAGACCCATGGGCCGACGTCTTGGATGGCTACCCCGAGGACTTTCACCCACTTTTCCAGGGCCCAGAGGATGGGGGACAAGAAGGGGACAAGCAGCTCGGCCCTCTGCCGCCCTTAGCGGGGCATCGATGTGGGATGACAGATATTCGCTCATTGATTTCAGGAAACGGGCAGGGACCAGACTCTGTGGGGGGTGTCAGAGCAGAGAGGAAACTCCCCTCTCGCACTGTTCCAGTCATTTAATTTCTCACAGCTATCCCAGCTTGCGTAGTGGAAGCCAAACACAATTGGGATAAACCCTTGACTGGCAAGGTCCAAATCTGACATGAACGTCAAGGACATGGAGGAGCTGGGCCTCGACAAGCCACCGGTGGTCGATCTGTCACTGGCCAACCAACTCAACCCAGTGCCTCGTCAATGACAGGAACTTTTCTCCCTGGTAAGACGGGCCGCTTCTCCGCGTCTATCTACCAAAATGTCTACATGTCTGCCGCACGTTTTGTATGGGCGTTGAACGTCACGTCCCTACTACTGGCTTATCGGGCCGATGTGCATCTCCAGCATCAAGCCTTACCCAGACCTTTGGAATGAGATCTGTGTTGTCACAGACCTCAACCTCCTTGCCTCCAGGGGTGCCAGACAAGGTTGAGGCCGTGCCATGAGCCTTGCAGGGTGGGATGAGAGAGAGCAGATTTCCTTGAAGCTTCTGTCGAGCCGATGGAACTGTTTGGGCCAGCGGAGGGTGAAGCCTTCAACTTTTGTCTGCCTCGTAGACCCGGGAATCGTGGATACCCGGCCTACCCCTCCACAAGCCAAGGCAATTCACTGGCACCAGGGCTTTCCGTGGGAAGCCCCCGGAGACACAGCGGACATCGACCCCACAGTTCGGATCCCCTAACGGGCCGAGAGTGGTGAAAACGGTCCTTCGCTGCAGCCGCATTAAGGTCCAGCCCATTTGATTCCCCTGAAAGAAGTGGCGCCCGACCTAAGGGTGCGTGGCAGCCAACAGTGCACCCCCTGCCTCCTCTCAGGTGGAGCCCTTTATGCAGTACCCAAAACTTCCTGTTTCCATCACAGCTGTCTTGATTTTTTTTTTTTATACGGGATGACTTTACTTGCATAAAAACTATGGATGGAAACGTGGTTACTGATACACTTTTTTCCATCGCTGTGGAATTGTTACGCCCTGATCAGAACAGACAATAAGACCGTAGTGGCGTACATCAACCACCAGGGTGGCACTTAC
The DNA here is from genome assembly GCF_964263955.1 of Coregonus lavaretus. NCBI lineage: Eukaryota > Metazoa > Chordata > Actinopteri > Salmoniformes > Salmonidae > Coregonus > Coregonus lavaretus. The sequence goes on along the minus strand of NC_140006.1, from coordinate 48,807,218 downwards.
TCCCTGCGCTTACAGAGACTATCCATCAGGATTATTCTGTGGAGCAGGGCACACCTACTGTCCCTAAGCATGACTCATGTCCCGGGCGTACTGAACGTAGGAGCAGACTTATTCTCCAGAGGGAACCCCCATCAAAGGGACTGGAGACTCCTTCCCCAGGTGGTGGAACAGATCTGGTCAAGCGCACTGGCCATTGTTCTTCGCGCTAGCAGGAGACGCACCACTAGGGGTGGGGACGTGCTGGCACACCCTTGGCTTTACGCTTTTCCTCCCCTCAATCTCATACTCTCCACTCTGGCCAGAGTGAGGGAAGAAGGCTTATCCCTAATCGTGGTAGCCCCTTGATGGCAAGGCAAGCTCTGGATAGCGGAGATCATTCTCCTGCTGTACAACAAGCCTTGGCAACTAAATCTGGAGTCACTGAGACTATCCAAAGTGCTAGGGCTTGTTCTACACGCTCACTGTACCGAAAACCGATAATTCCTTACCAATGTTCTGTCTCTGAGGTTTTCTGCTTCCTGCAGGACATTTTGGACAGAGGGGAAGGCTTTCTCTACTGTTAAGGTCTATTTAGTTGCCATCTCTGCCTGTCGTATAGGCTTTGACGATAACACGGTGGGAAAACACCTCCTTTTATGTCGTTTCATGAAGGGGATGCGTCGCTTATGTCCAGTTCCCAGCCTTTAGTCCCGTCATGGGATTATGTCCAGTTCCCAGCCTTTAGTCCCGTCATGGGATTATGTCCAGTTCCCAGCCTTTAGTCCCGTCATGGGATTATGTCCAGTTCCCAGCCTTTAGTCCCGTCATGGGATTATGTCCAGTTCCCAGCCTTTAGTCCCGTCATGGGATTATGTCCAGTTCCCAGCCTTTAGTCCCGTCATGGGATTATGTCCAGTTCCCAGCCTTTAGTCCCGTCATGGGATTATGTCCAGTTCCCAGCCTTTAGTCCCGTCATGGGATTATGTCCAGTTCCCAGCCTTTAGTCCCGTCATGGGATTATGTCCAGTTCCCAGCCTTTAGTCCCGTCATGGGATTATGTCCAGTTCCCAGCCTTTAGTCCCGTCATGGGACCTGTCTATTGGGCTTGAGGCTATTTCACAGCAGCCTGGAAAGGAGATCTAATATCTTTAAGCTTTGCTGGTCCCCTTAAGTCTGCAGAGCCAGTGAGTTTCATGCACTGTCAGTTCACCATTCGTGCCTACAGTTTGCCCAGGGCTTTTCCAAGGTTACCTTGTTGCCCAAACCCACCTTTATGCCAATTGTCTGGCCTTGGAGCTTGTGGCTTTCCCCATGCCGACTTTCCCTTCTATGGAAGAGGATCGGCTACACGCGTTGTGCATATAATTGGATAGGACGAGAGCTTTGCTCAAGCGCAACCAACTCTTTGTGTCCTGGGCACCTCTCTGCAAGGGGTCAACGGTTGTCTCATTGGATGTGGAAGCTTTTATATTGGCCTTCAATAGCAAGGGGTTACAGCCTCCGGAGGCCCTGAGGGCTCACTCCACCAGAGGTATGGCTACCTCTTGTGCACTGTTTAAGGGTATCTGCTCTGTTTAAGGGTATCTGCTCTGTTTAAGGGTATCTCCTTACAGGAGATTTGCGATGTGGCTTGTTGGGCGTCCCCTCATACTGTTGTGAGGTTCTACTGGCTAGATATCATTGGCTCATACTGTCCTCGGTGTCGGGGCCTCTGAGGGATGAAATTGAGACTGCCTGGCTTCGGAGTGCATCTGTGATATGGGAGTTGGCCATATCCCACTGTGAGTTGAAACTAATAATTGAAAGACAATTTAATTGGTTCTCTGATATGAGTGATCACGGTTGACAACTCTGTTGTGTCCTCCTCCCAGAGTGCAAAGAGCCTTGGCGTGACCCTGGACAACACCATGTCGTTCTCCGCTAACATCAAGGCGGTGACCCGATCCTGTAGGTTCATGCTCTACAACATTCGGAGAGTACGACCCTGCCTTACACAGGAAGCGGCACAGGTCCTAATCCAGGCACTTGTCATCTCCCGTCTGGATTACTGCAACTCGCTGTTGGCTGGGCTCCCTGCCTGTGCCATTAAACCCCTACAACTCATCCAGAATGCCGCAGCCCATCTGGTGTTCAACCTTCCCAAGTTCTCTCACGTCACCCTGCTCCTCCGCACACTCCACTGGCTTCCAGTTGAGGCTCGCATCTACTACAAGACCATGGTGCTTGCCTACGGAGCTGTGAGGAGAACGGCACCTCCGTACCTTCAGGCTCTGATCAGTCCCTACACCCAAACGAGGGCATTGCGTTCATCCACCTCTGGCCTGCTGGCCCCCCCACCTCTGCGGAAGCACAGTTCCCGCTCAGCCCAGTCAAAACTGTTCGCTGCTCTGGCACACCAATGGTGGAACAAGCTCCCTCACGACGCCAGGACAGCGGAGTCACTCACCACCTTCCGGAGACACTTGAAACCCCACCTCTTTAAGGAATACCTGGGATAGGATAAAGTAATCCTTCTACCCCCCCTTACCCCACCCCCCCAAAAAAATTATATATATATATTGTAAAGTGGTTATCCCACTGGCTATAAGGTGAATGCACCAATTTGTAAGTCGCTCTGGATAAGAGCATCTGCTAAATGACGTAAATGTAAATGAGTGAGACATCTCACCACAGTCCCCTACTCGCAGGAGTGTGAGGAAGTTGGGCACGCTCGAGAATGATCAGAGGGCAGGCGAGTGGCTCTTTAGTATGAGGGGAGGGGCTCCCCCATTCGCCACTCAACCTGTCTGTCTCTGACAGATGTGTATGATTGGTCCTTCGAGCTACTTAGGAGATTCTGGTGAATCCCACTGTGAGATGTCTCACTCATAATATCAGAGAACCGGGGTTCCGCAGGTAACCGTCTATATAATGCACCAAAGCTTCTCCATTCTGTGTTTTTATCACATTGGCAATGAGTATTATATAATTTATTGATGATGATGTTCATCGTCTATTTATTTTTGTAATTATTTATGTTGCTGTCTATAGATGAAATATTTAATTGGATGCAGAGTATATCATTATTGGAATTGATTTGAAATAAATGTCAATTATTTTGAATGCATTTCGAATAAAACAATATGTAACCCCCTGGTTACTTTTAGCCCTGACTGCATTGAATTACTGTGTTCAACACCAGGCAACAGTCCAGACCAGAAAACCAGGCAACAGTCCAGACTAGAACACCAGGCAACAGTCCAGGCAACAGTCCAGACCAGAACACCAGGCAACAGTCCAGGCTAGAACACCAGGCAACAGTCCAGACTAGAACACCAGGCAACAGTCCAGGCTAGAACACCAGGCAACAGTCCAGACTAGAACACCAGGCAACAGTCCAGACTAGAACACCAGGCAACAGTCCAGACTAGAACACCAGGCAACAGTCCAGACTAGAACACCCGGAACTCCGAGCTAGCAACGTTGCTAATTTGTTGTTTTGAGTATTTAAAGTTGATAACTCACTGTTCATTTAAATAAATAGCTATACAAAAAATAGTTCATACAACGATAGCAGCGAGGGATTTGAGTTTTTTTCCCCAACTGTCATCGAAAGACCAGGCGTATCTCTGCCGCTGTCTCTTCCCGCCCAGATGTTCACCTGTTGGGATGCTGCTAGAGAAACTGAGCTGGGATGATGCTGCTCGTGAGGAACCACTCATTGTAAAAGTGGCAACAACAGTAGTTTTAGAAAAGGGACCTGTACCGTTTTTGTGAAGAATGGCCTGTTTTCATATTCATTTATTTTCCCCTCTTAGATTATTTTATTTATTTTTATTTCACCTTTATTTAACCAGGTAAACCAGTTGAGAACAAGTTCTCATTTACAACTGCGACCTGGCCAAGATAAAGCAAAGCAGTGCGATAAAAACAACAACACAGAGTTACATATGGGGTAAACAAAACATAAAGTCAAAAATACAACAGAAATACATATAATATACAGTGTGTGCAAATGTAGTAAGTTATGGAGGTAAGGCAATAAATAGGCCATAGTGCAAAATAATTACAATTAGTATTAACACTGGAGTTAGTAAAGGGGAACTGCACCTGCTGATTTGGCCTGGTTTTTTTGGCTTGGTGATGAGCTTGTGAAAGCTGTTGCTGCTGATAGGTGAAGGTCGCTGACCAGATACTTGCCAACATCACTGCGAGGGCATGTCTGCATGATGCTGATGAGGGACCCCCTTGCTGCTGTTCTCTCTGCTGCAAACTGGACATCTCTCGAACTGCAGCAGGCAATCCTATGAGGTGGTGTTGACTGGGAGGGCCTGTGACTGGGAGGGCCTGTGACTGGGAGGGCCTGTGACTGGGAGGGCCTGTGACTGGGAGGGCCTGTGACTGGGAGGGCCTGTGACTGGGAGGGCCTGTGACTGGGTGAGATAACAGACAGCCAAGTAGGAAAGAAAGGAGAAAGCGTTTTGCTAATGCACTTCACAACCAAAATGACTTTACTGGTTGTATCTGCTCCAACTTACTAGTTGTTGGATTCTAGCTTGAAATATATACTTATTCGTGTTACTATACTAGAAATACTTGACATGTATAATGTTATTGTTAAATCTTACGGAGAGGGCCAAAGGGTAACAGTCTGGTTTCAGTCACTGATAAGGTAGGATAGCCATGGATTAGGGAAGAGTGAGGAATGTGGGCCGAGGTCAGGCCCCATGGGGCGGCGCACAGTTGGCCCAGCGTCGTCCAGGGTAGGGGAGGGAATGGCCCAGCGTCGTCCAGGGTAGGGGAGGGAATGGCCCAGCGTCGTCCAGGGTAGGGGAGGGAATGGCCCAGCGTCGTCCAGGGTAGGGGAGGGAATGGCCCAGCGTCGTCCAGGGTAGGGGAGGGAACGGCCGGCAGGGATGTAGCTCAGTAGGTAGAGCATGGCGTTTGCAACGCCAGGGTTGTTGGTTCGATTCCCACGGGGGGCCAGTATGAGAGCATCTGCTAAATGACTAAAACGTAATGAAGTGAGGAGTTCTATTACACACTCACCACCTAAGTTCCTGCCTAGCAACAGAGATGGATTGGCTGTCTAGATGTGTAAGGAGTTGACTCCGCCTAGTAGGAGGGTATAAATACTAGTGATGGTGGGAACATGTCTTTATCTTTTCAGCTGTTTGACCCAGTGGGTGAATAAACTTGGTTTGAGCTTTACTAGTCGACCGTTAGTTTTTCACTCTCTTAGTCAGAACCTGACATAGTTTATCAAGCCGGGTATTTTTTAATACAACTTTTCACATTTCACATAACACACATTACCTGTCGTTGTTGATGAAGCTGTCTGTGTCATCAGAGCAGTAACTGGGGTCACTATCAGAGGCCTCATGATGAAGTGTCCTTTCCATAGGAGTCGAGATTGACACACAAGGGTACTTGTGTTGCATGACACAATTTATTCTGAGGTCTTGCCTGACAAAGTGTGAAAATAGCAAGTGTATAGTGATTGAACCAATTTTTTGGAGGTCGCTCAACCACTGCAATCGCAGTGGTTATGATACCCACGTTTGCTCCTTCTGGTAGGTCCCAGAGTCCGTTCATGACCAGGGGATCAGTCTGGCACCCAACTGTTCATGACCAGGGGATCAGTCTGGCACCCAACTGTTCATGACCAGGGGATCAGTCTGGCACCCAACTGTTCATGACCAGGGGATCAGTCTGGCACCCAACTGTTCATGACCAGGGGATCAGTCTGGCACCCAACTGTTCATGACCAGGGGATCAGTCTGGCACCCAACTGTTCATGACCAGGGGATCAGTCTGGCACCCAACTGTTCATGACCAGGGGATCAGTCTGGCACCCAACTGTTCATGACCAGGGGATCAGTCTGGCACCCAACTGTTCATGACCAGGGGATCAGTCTGGCACCCAACTGGGCACTTTGTCATCATCCCTCAATTATAAACATAGCTCGAGAAATAACGTAATCTCGTTTGGAAGCTAATGCTAAGCTAATGCTAAGCTAATGCTAAGCTAATGCTAAGCTAATGCTAAGCTAATGCTAAGCTAATGCTATGCTTTACAGACTGGCACCAGATTGGATTAGATTCAGGCCGGTTACACCGTTACGTTGTAACCAACTGTGACATGTTTTGCTATGGTATTTTTTTATATTTTATTATAATTATAATTTTGTAACCCCTTTTTCTCCCCAATTTCGTGATATCCAATTGGTAGTTACAGTCTTGTCCAATCGCTGCAACTCCCGTATGGACTTGGGAGAGGCAAAGGTCGAGAGCCATGCGTCCTCCGAAACACAACCCTGCCAAGCCGCACTGCTTCTTGACACACTGCTCGCTTAACCCGGAAGCCAGCCGCAACAATGTGTCGGAGGAAACACCGTACAACTGGCGACCGAAGTCAGCGTGCATGCGCCCGGCCCGCCACAGGAGCCGCTAGAGCGCGATGGGACAAGGACATCCCGGCCGGCCAAACCCTCCCCTAACCCGGACGACGCTGGGCCAATTGTGCGTCGCCTCATGGGTCTCCCGGTCGCGGCCGGCTGGGACACAGCCCGGGATCGAGTCTGGGTCTGTAGTGACGCCTCAAGCACTGCGACCGCTGCGCCACTCGGGAGGCCGGCCCTGGGTTGGGTTGAGTTTGTTGCCGCTAGTTAGTACACTGTTGTAGTCAGACATGAGTTAGCTAGTACCACCATAGCTGCATCCAATATTTATTTGTGTCCTAGACATGCGTTGCACCTCGGAGACTGTTTCATCTCAATTACACTAACTAACTAACTAACTAACTTAGTTACTCTAAGTTAAAGAGTAACTGTCTTGAAGAAAACACGTCATGTTAAACCAGATGTTTAGTTATAGTGAAACGTCAATTCTGGTCTTCATTTTGACAGTCCGTTGCAAGGTGATATACACTGCTCAAAAAAATAAAGGGAACACTTAAACAACACAATGTAACTCCAAGTCAATCACACTTCTGTGAAATCAAACTGTCCACTTAGGAAGCAACACTAATTGACAATACATTTCACATGCTGTTGTGCAAATGGAATAGACAACAGGTGGAAATTATAGGCAATTAGCAAGACACCCCCAATAAAGGAGTGGTTCTGCAGGTGGTGACCACAGACCACTTCTCAGTTCCTATGCTTCCTGGCTGATGTTTTGGTCACTTTTGAATGCTGGCGGTGCTTTCACTCTAGTGGTAGCATGAGACGGAGTCTACAACCCACACAAGTGGCTCAGGTAGTGCAGCTCATCCAGGATGGCACATCAATGCGAGCTGTGGCAAGAAGGTTTGCTGTGTCTGTCAGCGTAGTGTCCAGAGCATGGAGGCGCTACCAGGAGACAGGCCAGTACATCAGGAGACGTGGAGGAGGCCGTAGGAGGGCAACAACCCAGCAGCAGGACCGCTACCTCCGCCTTTGTGCAAGGAGGAGCAGGAGGAGCACTGCCAGAGCCCTGCAAAATGACCTCCAGCAGGCCACAAATGTGCATGTGTCTGCTCAAACGGTCAGAAACAGACTCCATGAGGGTGGTATGAGGGCCCGGCGTCCACAGGTGGGGGTTGTGCTTACAGCCCAACACCGTGCAGGACGTTTGGCATTTGCCAGAGAACACCAAGATTGGCAAATTCACCACTGGCGCCCTGTGCTCTTCACAGATGAAAGCAGGTTCACACTGAGCACATGTGACAGACGTGACAGAGTCTGGAGACGCCGTGGAGAACGTTCTGCTGCCTGCAACATCCTCCAGCATGACCGGTTTGGCGGTGGGTCAGTCATGGTGTGGGGTGGCATTTCTTTGGGGGCCGCACAGCCCTCCATGTGCTCGCCAGAGGTAGCCTGACTGCCATTAGGTACCGAGATGAGATCCTCAGACCCCTTGTGAGACCATATGCTGGTGCGGTTGGCCCTGGGTTCCTCCTAATGCAAGACAATGCTAGACCTCATGTGGCTGGAGTGTGTCAGCAGTTCCTGCAAGAGGAAGGCATTGATGCTATGGACTGGCCCGCCCGTTCCCCAGACCTGAATCCAATTGAGCACATCTGGGACATCATGTCTCGCTCCATCCACCAACGCCACGTTGCACCACAGACTGTCCAGGAGTTGGTGGATGCTTTAGTCCAGGTCTGGGAGGAGATCCCTTAGGAGACCATCCGCCACCTCATCAGGAGCATGCCCAGGCGTTGTAGGGAGGTCATACAGGCACGTGGAGGCCACACACACTACTGAGCCTCATTTTGACTTGTTTTAAGGACATTACATCAAAGTTGGATCAGCCTGTAGTGTGGTTTTCCACTTTAATTTTGAGGGTGACTCCAAATCCAGACCTCCATGGGTTGATAAATTTGATTTGCATTGATAATTTTTGTGTGATTTTGTTGTCAGCACATTCAACTATGTAAAGAAAAAAATATTTAATAAGATTATTTCATTCATTCAGATCTAGGATGTGTTGTTTAAGTGTTCCCTTAATTTTTTTGAGCAGTGTATTTTGGTCTTTTAGTAGTGAATCTCTTTTTGTTCCTAGCGGTTCAACTCTACCGTTGAAATCGTGACTCGGGCGAAAAAAACGATCTTTGACTGGGGAAAATAGTTTTGAACGGTCATCCAACTCGGAATAACAAGTCGGGAACTAGGGCATCTTTCCAGAGCTCCGACCTGAAGATCACTGATGTCCTGATTTGACCTCGTTTTTTTCCAAGTTCCCAGTTGTCTTGAAAGCACCATTAATGTGTTGTATTTTCTCCCAACCACTATGACTGATTGCCGGCGCTAAAACAGTTTGCTCATAGTTCATTGTGGTTTCTAATCCCAATTTTTGTATCCTTTATTTACAATATTCATCCTGGTCCCACATAATTCTGAAAAGTGAAAGCATACCTGTGAGGGGGGTGGGGGTGGTCGCCCTGGTAGTAGTTGTAGGTTTTTATAGAGAACCCAAGACCAACCTGTGAGTTAATTTGACCATTGGAAAAAGAGCCACTGCGTAAATACTGCAATGCGGGTTGGATTGAATTGAGCCCCTAATCTTAACTTTCACGGTGATGATTACACTTTTTCCTCCCAACACAATTCCGCAGTAAATGTGAGCTACATTTTATTTTGCGCCCCATGGGGGATTCGAACTTCCACCGCAAGTGGCAATAGATGTCAGGAACTCGGCACCTTACCACTGTGAGCTAAATGTCCAGAGACTTATTTAACTTCACATCATTTTATCAGAGGCAGTGGCCTTCTCTCAGTGGCCTTCTCTCAGTGGCCTTCTATTAGTGGCCTTCTCTCAGTGGCCTTCTCTCAGTGGCCTTCTCTCAGTGGCCTTCTATCAGTGGCCTTCTCTCAGTGGCCTTCTCTCAGTGGCCTTCTATCAGTGGCCTTCTATCAGTGGCCTTCTATCAGTGGCCTTCTCTCAGTGGCCTTCTCTCAGTGGCCTTCTATCAGTGTCCTTCTATCAGTGTCCTTCTCTCAGTGGCCTTCTCTCAGTGGCCTTCTCTCAGTGGCCTTCTCTCAGTGGCCTTCTCTCAGTGGCCTTCTCTCAGTGTCCTTCTATCAGTGGCCTTCTATCAGTGGCCTTCTCTCAGTGGCCTTCTCTCAGTGTCCTTCTCTCAGTGGCCTTCTATCAGTGTCCTTCTCTCAGTGGCCTTCTCTCAGTGGCCTTCTATCAGTGGCCTTCTCTCAGTGGCCTTCTATCAGTGTCCTTCTCTCAGTGGCCTTCTCTCAGTGGCCTTCTATCAGTGGCCTTCTGGTAAGTATGCTTTAGTGAGAAAGTGTTGGGATCTGGTAGGGGGGTTCCCTTACACAGACAGAGACAACTGCAATGGAACAAATAGGTCTGAGCTTTATGCAGGGTGCGTCGTCTAGCATGCACCTATAATTAAAAAGTTATTAACACAGTATATGTCATCACTAAGTTAATTTCAGTCAATCATTTGGAATGGAAAGGTCTAGGAAGCCTAGCCAGCCAGTGCATTTGTGGCACACCTTGTATGTTAGTGGGCGGACCTTGTTTATGCCCCACCCACAACTTCTCACCTGAATGCATTTTTGAAGGGGTTGGGCAAAGGCTGAAATTGGGGTAAATACAATGACATTGCTACAGGTTCATCTGCCTCACCTAAAGCCCATTCTGGTGGGAAGCTGCTATAGACCACCAAGTGCTAACAGTCAGTATCTGGATAACGTGTGAAATGCTTGTTAATGTATGTGATATCAATAGAGAGGTATACTTTCTGGGTGATTTAAATATTGACTGGCTTTCATCAGGCTTATTCCAGTCATGAAATTGCTTGTTCCAGTTACTAATAAGCATGCACCCATTAAGAAAATGACTGTAAAAACAATTGAAATCCCCGTGGATTGATGAGGAATTGAAAAGTTGTATGGGTTGAGAGGGATGAGGCAAAAGGAATGGCAAATAAGTCTGGCTGCACAACCGATTGGCAAACGTATTGCAAATTGAGAAATCATGTGACTAAACTGAATAAAAAGAAGAAGAAACTACACTATGAAACAAAGATAAATGACAAAGAATGATAGTAAAAAGCTTTGGAGCACCTTAACTGACATTTTGGGAAAAAAGGCAAACTCAGCTCCATCATTCATTGATTCAGATGGCTTATTCATCACAAAACCAACTGATATTGCCAACTACTTTAAGGATTTTTTTCATTGGCAAGATTAGCAAATTTAGACATGACATGCCAGCAACAATTGCTGACACTACACATCCAAGTGTATCTGACCAAATTATGAAAGACAAGCATTGTCGTTTTGAAGTCCGTAAAGTGAGTGTGGAAGACGTGAAAAAATTATTGTTGTCTATCAACGATGACAAGCCACCGGGGTCTGACAACTTGGATGGAAAATGACTGAGGATAATAGCGGATGATATTGCCACTCCTATTTGCCATCTCTTCAATCTAAGCCTACTAGAAAGTGTGTGCCCCCAGGCTTGGAGGGAAGCAAAAGTCATTCTGCTACCTAAGAATAGTAAAGGCAACTTAACTGGCTCAAATAGCCGACCAATTAGCCTGTTACCAACCCTTAGTAAATTATTGGAAAAAATGGTGTTTGACCAGATACAATGCTATTTTACAGTAAACAAAGGGAAAGATTCGTAGGGAAAGATTTGAATTCCCCTGCTATATAATTTCATCTACTATCAGTCAGGGATGACATGACACAAATAGGAATGCTGACAATGTTTATTTAGGACATTATAGATGAAATATTTCCAAGATGTGAAATCAGTAGTAGTCTGTTCTATTGCATCCAGGGGTGTTGTTGTAACTGCTCCAGGGTTGGCCGGTCGTCTGGACTGACAGCGAGGCACCGGCGAATCAGGTGACGGCAATCTGCAACACAAAAATAGTGATGTCATGTCATTCACACATGCAGGTAAACTGTTTTAGCCCGCTAAGCTAAAGCCTAGGCATTGGGGTCGCCATTGAGTCTCAGGCAAGTTCAACACACGTGAGTGCGGTTCACTAACCTAACTTCGTTACACAGAGACACACAAATCCAAAATCAAGTCACATTTTATTTCGTCACACAGTATAAAAGGTGAAACGCTTTCTACTAGCTGTAGCTCAGCTGGTAGAGCACGGCGCTTGGAACGCCAAGGTAGTGGGTTCGATCCCCGGGACCACCCATACACAAATAAAAAAAATGTATGCACGCATGACTGTAAGTCGCTTTGGATAAAAGCGTCTGCTAAATGGCATATTATTATTATATATTATTATACTACTATCTACTGCTCTCTCAACAATAATCAATATTAATTGTAAAAAAGTCTAATAAAAAATATTAAGTAATTAGAAGATTAATAGTATAAAACGGATATATAATATACTGACTAGATGATGTCAATTATTACAATATAATATACTGACTAGATGATGTCAATTATTACAATATAATATACTGACTAGATGATGTCAATTATGACTGTATTTACCAACATAAAGTAGATAGTGTCATGGACGCGCAGTTTAATTAAGCAATAAGGCCCGAGGGGGTGTGGTATATGGCCAATATACCACGGCTAAGGGCTGTTCTTATGCTCGACGCAACGCGGAGTGCCTTGTATATTGGCCATACGGTGGCTTGCCAAAGTATTCACCCCCCTTGGCATTTTTCTTATTTTGTTGCCTTACAACCTGGAATTTAAATGGATATTGGGGGTGTTTGTATCATTTGATTTACACAACATGCCTACCACTTTCAAGATGCAAATTTTGTTGTTGTGTGAAACAAACAAGAAATAAGACAAAAAAACTGAACTTGAGCGTGCATAACTATTCACCCCCCCAAAGTCAATACTTTGTAGAGGCACCTTTTGCAGCAATTACAGCTGCAAGTCTCTTGGGGTATGTCTCTATAAGCTTGGCACATCTAGCCACTGGCATTTCTGCCCATTCTTCAAGGCAAAACTGCTCCAGCTCCTTCAAGTTGGATGGGTTCCGCTGGTGTACAGCAATCTTTAAGTCATACCATAGATTCTCAATTGGATTGAGGTCTGGGCTTTGACTAGGCCATTCCAAGACATTTAAATGTTTCCCCTTAAACCACTCGAGTGTTGCTTTAGCAGTATGCTTAGGGTCATTGTCCTGCTGGACGGTGAACCTCAGTCTCAAATCTCTGGAAGACTGAAACAGGTTTCCCTCAAGAATTTCCCTGTATTTAGCGCCATCCATCATTCCTTCAATTCTGACCAGTTTCCCAGTCCCTGCCGATGAAAAATATCCCCACAGCATGATGCTGCCACCACCATGCTTCACTGTGGGGATGGTGTTCTCGGGGTGATGAGAGGTGTTGGGATTGCGCCAGACATAGTGTTTTCCTTGATGGCCAAAAAGCTCAATTTTAGTCTTATCTGACCAGAGTACCTTCTTCCATATGTTTGTGGAGTCTCCCACATGCCTTTTGGCAAACCAAACGTGTTTGCTTATTTTTTTCTTTAAGCAATGGCTTTTATCTAGCCACTCTTCCGTAAAGCCCAGCTCTGTGGAGTGTACAGCTTAAAGTGGTCCTATGGACAGATACTCCAATCTCTGCTGTGGAGCTTTGCAGCTCCTTCAGGGTTATCTTTGGTCTCTTTGTTTCCTCTCTGATTAATGCCCTCCTTGCCTGGTCCGTGAGATTTGGTGGGCGGCCCTCTCTTGGCAGGTTTGTTGTGGTGCCATATTCTTTCCATTTTGTATTAAGGGATTTAATGGTGCTCCGTGGGATGTTCAAAGTTTCGGATATTTTTGAATAACCCAACCCTGATCTGTACTTCTCCACAACTTTGTCCCTGACCTGTTTGGAGAGCTCCTTGGTCTTCATGGTGCCGCTTGCTTGGTGGTGCCCCTTGCTTAGTGGTGTTGCAGACTCTGGAGCTTTTCAGAACAGGTGTATATATACTGAGATCATGTGACAGATCATGTGACACTTAGTTGCACAGAGGTGGACTTTATTTAACTAATTATGTGACTTCTGAAGGTAATTGGTTGCACCAGGTCTTATTTAGGGGCTTCATAGCAAAGGGGGTGAATACATACGCACGCACCACTTTTCTGTTATCTATTTTTTCGAATTTTTTGAAACAAGTAATTTTTATTTTCACTTCACCAATTTGGACTATTTTGTGTATGTCCATTACATGAAATCCAAATAAAAATCCATTTAAATTACAGGTTGTAATGCAAAAGGCACTGTATATCACAAACCCCTGAGGAGATGTATTGCTATTATAAATTGGTTACCAATGTAATTAGAGCAGTAAAACTAAATGTTTTGTCATTCCCGTGGTATACGGTCTGATATACCATGGCTTTCAGCCAATCAGAATTCAGGGCTCAAACCACCCAGTTTATAATAAATATAGTATATAATACAACAGCAGCATGTTTGTAAGGGTTGGATGTGTTTAGAGTCAGTGCAGATAGTCCCTAGGTGCAGATAGTCCCTAGGTGCAGATAGTCCCTAGGTGCAGATAGTCCCTAGGTGCAGATAGTCCCTAGGTGCAGATAGTCCCTAGGTGCAGATAGTCCCTAGGTGCAGATAGTCCCTAGGTGCAGATAGTACCTAGGTGCAGATAGTCCCTAGGTGCAGATAGTCTCTAGGTGCAGATAGTCCCTAGGTGCAGATAGTCCCTAGGTGCAGATAGTCCCTAGGTGCAGATAGTCCCTAGGTGCAGATAGTCTCTAGGTGCAGATAGTCCCTAGGTGCAGATAGTCCCTAGGTGCAGATAGTCCCTAGGTGCAGATAGTCTCTAGGTGCAGATAGTCCCTAGGTGCAGATAGTCCCTAGGTGCAGATAGTCCCTAGGTGCAGATAGTCTCTAGGTGCAGATAGTCCCTAGGTGCAGATAGTCCCTAGGTGCAGATAGTCCCTAGGTGCAGATAGTCTCTAGGTGCAGATAGTCCCTAGGTGCAGATAGTCCCTAGGTGCAGATAGTCTCTAGGTGCAGATAGTCCCTAGGTGCAGATAGTCCCTAGGTGCAGATAGTCCCTAGGTGCAGATAGTCCCTAGGTGCAGGTAGTCCCTAGGTGCAGATAGTCCCTAGGTGCAGATAGTCTCTAGGTGCAGATAGTCTCTAGGTGCAGATAGTCCCTAGGTGCAGATAGTCCCTAGGTGCAGATAGTCCCTAGGTGCAGATAGTCTCTAAAGTCTTTACACTCACCTCTGGATATTCCGCGTGGAAAGTAGAGGGTTGCCTTGGCGATGCTAGTGTCACTGTAGAAAGGAACGTCACCCCACACCATCTAGAAAAAAACAGTTCCACAGCAAACACTTGTTACAGCAATGTGCTATCTCTTTATTATAGCAGTGGGATTACTATTATTAAAGAGTGGGATAGTGGTATTGTACCACCAGCTAATGTTTAGTAGTAGTAGTAGTAGTAGTAGTATCAATAGTAGTAGCAGCAGTAGTAATAGTAGTAGTAGTAGTAGTAGTAGCATCAATAGTAGTAGTAGTAGCAGCAGTAGTAATAGTAGTAGTAGTAGTAGTAGCATCAATAGTAGTAGTAGTAGCAGCAGTAGTAATAGTAGTAGTAGTAGTAGTAGCATCAATAGTAGTAGTAGTAGCAGTAGTAGTAGTAGTAGTAGTAGTAGCATCAGTAGTAGCATCAATAGTAGTAGCAGTAGCAGTAGTAGTAGTAGTAGTAGTAGCATCAGTAGTAGTAGTAGTAGTAGTAGTAGTAGTAGTAGTAGTAGTAGCATCAGTAGTAGTAGTAGTAGTAGTAGTAGTAGTAGTAGTAGTAGTAGTAGTAGCATCAGTAGTAGTAGTAGTAATAGTAGTAGTAGTAGTAGTAGCATCAGTAGTAGTAGTAGTAATAGTAGTAGTAGTAGTAGCAGTATTTGTATTTATTAGGGATCCCTACTCTTCCTGGGGTCCAAACATATTAAAGCACTTACATATAAAACAAAATATAAAACAGTACATCATATAACATTATTACACCACTACCTATCTACAATACAAAATGTTTAATACCACCATACAACAATATCCCAATGTGTCCTTCACAGTCCCCATTGTTCCATAAGGTGTATTTTTACCAGTTTTTTAAATCTGATTTTACTGCTTGTATCAGTTACCTGATGTGGAATAGAGTTCCATGTAGTCATGGCTCTATGTAGTACTGTGCGCCTCCCATAGTCTGTTCAGGACTTGGGGACTGTGAAGAGACCTCTGGTGGCATGTCTTGTGGGGTATGCATGGGTGTCTGAGATGTGTGCCAGTAGTTCAAACAGACAGCTCTGTCTATTCAACATGTCAATACCTCTCACAAATACAAGTAGTGATGAAGTCAATCTCTCCTCCACTTTGAGCCAGGAGAGATTTGCATGCATATTATTAATATTAGATCTCTGTGTACATCCAAGGGCCAGCCGTGCTGCCCTGTTCTGAGCCAATTGCAATTTTCCCAAGTCCCTTTTTGTGGCACCTGACCACACGACTGAACAGTAGTCCAGGTGAAACAAAACTAGGGCCTGCCTTGTTGATAGTGTTGTTAAGAAGACAGAGCAACGCTTAATTATGGACATACTTCTCCCCATCTTAGCTACTGTTGAATCAATATGCTTTGACCATGACAGTTTACAATCCAGGGTTACTCCAAGCAGTTTAGTCACCTCAACTTGCTCAATTTCCACATGATTCATTATGAGATGTAGTTGAGGTTTAGGGTTTAGTGAATGATTTGACCCAAATACAATGCTTTTAGTTTTAGAAATATTTAGGACTAACTTATTCCTTGCCACCCACTCTGAAACTAACTGCAACTAACTGCAAGTGTTGCAGTGATTTCAGTTGCTGTAGTAGCTGACGTGTATAGTGTTGAGTCATCCGCATACATAGACACTCTGGCTTTACTCAAAGCCAGTGGCATGTTGTTAGTAAAGATGGAAAAAGCAAGTAGCAGCAGCAGTAGTAGCTGTAGTAGCAGTAGTGTAGTAGTAGTAGTAGTAGTAGTAGTAGTGTAGTAGTAGTAGTAGTAGCAGTAGTAGTAGTAGTAGTAGTAGTAGTAGTAGTAGTAGTAGCAGTAGTAGTAGTAGCAGTAGTAGTAGTAGTAGTAGTAGTAGTAGTAGCAGTAGTAGCTGTAGTAGCAGTAGTAGTAGTAGTAGTAGTAGTAGTAGTAGTAGTAGCAGTAGTAGCTGTAGTAGTAGTAGTAGTAGTAGTAGTAGTAGTAGTAGTAGTAGTAGCAGCAGTAGTAGCTGTAGTAGTAGTAGTAGTAGTAGTGTAGTAGTAGTAGCAGTAGTAGTAGTAGTAGTAGTAGTAGTAGTAGTAGTAGCTGTAGTAGCAGTAGTGTAGTAGTAGTAGTAGTAGTAGTAGTAGTAGTAGCAGTAGTAGTAGTAGTAGTAGTAGCAGTAGTAGTAGTAGTAGTAGTAGTAGTAGTAGTAGTAGCAGTAGTAGCTGTAGTAGCAGTAGTGTAGTAGTAGTAGTACTAGTAGTAGTAGTAGCAGCAGTAGTAGCTGTAGTAGTAGTAGTAGTAGTAGTAGTAGTAGCAGTAGTAGTAGTAGTAGTAGTAGTAGTAGTAGTAGTAGTAGCAGTAGTAGCTGTAGTAGCAGTAGTGTAGTAGTAGTAGTAGTAGTAGTAGTAGTAGTAGTAGTAGTGTAGTAGTAGTAGTGTAGTAGTAGCAGTAGTAGTAGCTGTAGTAGTAGTAGTAGTAGTAGTAGTAGTAGCTGTAGTATATTTGTAGCAGTAGTAGTAGTAGTAGTAGTAGTATATTTGTAGTAGTAGTATATTTGTAGTAGTAGCTGTAGTAGTAGTAGTAGTTGTAGCTGTAGTAGTAGTAGTAGTAGTAGTAGTAGTAGTAGTAGTAGTAGTAATAGTAGTATATTTGTAGTAATGTACCTGGAAAAGCAGTATTCCCAGCGACCACACGGTGGCCGGAACAGCAAAGTACTCCCCTCTCAGTACTGTCTCTGGAGGAAGATACTCAGGAGTACCTGGGGGGAGAGAGACAGGTGTAGAGAGACAGGGGGAGAGAGACAGGGAGAGAGAGACAGGGAGATAGACAGGGAGAGAGACAGGGAGAGAGACAGGGGGAGAGACGGGGGAGCGAGACGGGGGAGCGAGACAGGGGAGAGAGACAGGGGGAGCAAGACAGGGAGAGAGAGACAGGGAGAGAGACAGGGAGAGAAACAGGGAGAGAGAGACAGGGAGAGAGACAGGGAGAGAGACTGGGAGAGAGAGACAGGGAGAGAGACAGGGGGAGCAAGACAGGGAGAGAGAGACAGGGAGAGAGACAGGGGGAGCAAGACAGGGAGAGAGAGACAGGGAGAGAGAGACAGGGAGAGAGACAGGGAGAGAGAGACAGGGAGAGAGACAGGGAGAGAGACAGGGAGAGAGAGACAGGGAGAGAGACAGGGAGAGAGACAGGGGGAGAGAGACAGGGAGAGAGACAGGTGTAGAGAGACAGGGAGAGAGACAGGGGGAGAGAGACAGGGAGAGAGACGGGGGAGAGAGACGGGGAGCGAGACAGAGAGATAGACAGGGAGAGAGACAGGTGTAGAGAGACAGGGAGAGAGAGAGGGAGAGAGACAGGGAGAGAGAGACAGGGCGAGAGACAGGTGTAGAGAGACAGGGAGAGAGACAGGGGGAGAGAGACGGGGGAGCGAGACAGGGGAGAGAGACAGGGAGAGAGACGGGGAAGCGAGACAGGGAGATAGACAGGGAGAGAGACAGGTGTAGAGAGACAGGGAGAGAGACAGGGGGAGAGAGACAGGGAGAGAGACAGGGAGAGAGAGACAGGGAGAGAGACACAGGGAGCGAGACGGGGGAGCGAGACAGGGGAGAGAGACAGGGGGAGCAAGACAGGGAGAGAGAGACAGGGAGAGAGACAGGGAGAGAGAGACAGGGAGAGAGACAGGGAGAGAGAGACAGGGAGAGAGACAGGGAGAGAGAGACAGGGAGAGAGAGACAGGGAGAGAGAGAGGGGGAGCAAGACAGGGAGAGAGAGACAGGGGGAGAGAGACAGGGAGAGAGAGACAGGGAGAGAGACAGGGAGAGAGACAGGGGGAGCAAGACAGGGAGAGAGAGACAGGGAGAGAGAGACAGGGAGAGAGACAGGGAGAGAGAGACAGGGAGAGAGACAGGGAGAGAGACAGGGAGAGAGAGACAGGGAGAGAGACAGGGAGAGAGAGACAGGGAGAGAGACAGGGGGAGAGAGACAGGGAGAGAGACAGGTGTAGAGAGACAGGGAGAGAGAGAGGGGGAGCAAGACAGGGAGAGAGACAGGGGGAGCAAGACAGGGAGAGAGAGACAGGGAGAGAGACAGGGGGAGCAAGACAGGGAGAGAGAGACAGGGAGAGAGAGACAGGGAGAGAGACAGGGAGAGAGAGACAGGGAGAGAGACAGGGAGAGAGAGAGGGGGAGCAAGACAGGGAGAGAGAGACAGGGAGAGAGACAGGGGGAGCAAGACAGGGAGAGAGAGACAGGGAGAGAGACAGGGAGAGAGAGACAGGGAGAGAGACAGGGAGAGAGAGACAGGGAGAGAGACAGGGAGAGAGACAGGGGGAGAGAGACAGGGAGAGAGACAGGTGTAGAGAGACAGGGAGAGAGACAGGGAGAGAGACGGGGGAGAGAGACGGGGAGCGAGACAGGGAGATAGACAGGGAGAGAGACAGGTGTAGAGAGACAGGGAGAGAGAGACAGGGAGAGAGACAGGTGTAGAGAGACAGGGAGAGAGACAGGGGGAGAGAGACGGGGGAGCGAGACAGGGGAGAGAGACAGGGAGAGAGACGGGGAAGCGAGACAGGGAGAGAGAGACAGGGAGATAGACAGGGAGAGAGACAGGTGTAGAGAGACAGGGAGAGAGACAGGGGGAGAGAAACAGGGAGAGAGAGACAGGGAGAGAGACAGGGAGAGAGAGACAGGGAGAGAGACACAGGGAGCGAGACGGGGGAGCGAGACAGGGGAGAGAGACAGGGGGAGCAAGACAGGGAGAGAGAGACAGGGAGAGAGACAGGGAGAGAGAGACAGGGAGAGAGACAGGGAGAGAGAGACAGGGAGAGAGAGACAGGGAGAGAGAGACAGGGAGAGAGAGACAGGGAGAGAGAGAGGGGGAGCAAGACAGGGAGAGAGAGACATGGAGAGAGAGACAGGGAGAGAGACAGGGAGAGAGAGACAAGGAGAGAGACAGGGAGAGAGACAGGGAGAGAGACAGGGGGAGCAAGACAGGGAGAGAGAGACAGGGAGAGAGAGACAGGGAGAGAGAAAGGGAGAGAGAGACAGGGAGAGAGACAGGAAGAGAGACAGGGAGAGAGAGACAGGGAGAGAGACAGGGAGAGAGAGACAGGGAGAGAGACAGGGGGAGAGAGACAGGGAGAGAGACAGGTGTAGAGAGACAGGGAGAGAGAGAGGGGGAGCAAGACAGGGAGAGAGAGACAGGGAGAGAGACAGGGGGAGCAAGACAGGGAGAGAGAGACAGGGGGAGCAAGACAGGGAGAGAGAGACAGGGAGAGAGAGACAGGGAGAGAGACAGGGAGAGAGAGACAGGGAGAGAGACAGGGAGAGAGAGAGGGGGAGCAAGACAGGGAGAGAGAGACAGGGAGAGAGACAGGGGGAGCAAGACAGGGAGAGAGAGACAGGGAGAGAGAGACAGGGAGAGAGACAGGGAGAGAGA
>NC_140006.1:48767125-48777125 GCF_964263955.1 Coregonus lavaretus | reverse complement strand
AGAGAGAGAGAGAGGGGGGGGGGGAGTCTCCTCAGAGGAGGAAGGGGAGGACCATCCTCAGTGAATTTCATATTTTAAAATTCTTAAAACAATGAATAAGTTATCCTTTTTAGATAAAACTATACTAAATATAATCACGTCTCCAAATAATTGATTGAAGCCGGAGGACAGCTAGCTTCCATAGACTTACACAGGAATTAAGACAACTTCCGGAGGATGTCCTCCAACCTATCAGAGCTCTTGTAGCATGAACTGACATGTTGTCCACCCAATCAAAGGATCAGAGAATGAAGCTAGTACTGAAAGCATAAGCTACAGCTAGCTAGCACTGCAGTGCATAAAATGTGGTGAGTAATTGACTCAAAGAGAGAGAAAGACAATAGTTGAACAGTTTTGAAAAAATTAATTTCTTCCAAAATGAAGGAGAAGCAAGAGAGAGAGAGAGAGATTTCGTGATTTTTTTTTCTTCACTTTCAGTTTCACTTACTTAGTTAGCAAATGCAGCTAGCTAGTTTAGCCTACTCAAACACCCAGCTCCAACAGAGGGATGCTATGTTAGCTAGCTGGCTATGACTATCCAACACAACACTGGAACTCTTCCAAGTCAAGGTCATCTTTTGGTTTGATTAATTTATTGCCACCGGGGCCCACCGGTGTAAC
Organism: Coregonus lavaretus; assembly: GCF_964263955.1. Classification (NCBI taxonomy): domain Eukaryota; kingdom Metazoa; phylum Chordata; class Actinopteri; order Salmoniformes; family Salmonidae; genus Coregonus; species Coregonus lavaretus. The sequence continues at coordinate 48,776,465 of NC_140006.1, read as the reverse complement.
TGCTTACTGACTATTATTGGAGAATTTTAGGTAACTACTCTGTCTCACGTAAGGGCGGACAACATAACAAATCATTTATATGAATCATGCATGCTGTAGAAACGCCTATACGCCTATGGATTAAGAACCAATTAAAGGGTTAAAACAGAAATGGCTCTGTTATTTTCACACCACTATTGTTTCCAAAAACTGAGTAATAACAGGAGAAGAAGTCAGATTACGCCACCATTAAAAACAAACAAAGTGACTCAAGACGAAGAATTGAGCGGAACGATCAAAGTTGGGAAACAATGGTGGAGTGAACTGACCAGGGAGGGATTAAGCTAGAAGGCGTGGATTATGAGTAAATATGAAACTGTATACAGGATGAGAGCCGAGAGCTGAAAGGTTAGATGCTGTGCAGACCAGCTGGGCTCTATTGCTTGTGTAATAAAGTCTATCTTGATTCTACAAGACTCTGAAAGTGCTTCATTTTTAACGAGGACAAGTATGATTTTCCACAACACTATACACTGCTTACTGACCGACTGTACACTGCTTACTGACTATACACTAACGTTACTGCATTATTGTAGTGGGTTTACTAGTGCATGAGTTCTATTAGCTATGTTGACTATGACGTTACTTTAGCTAATATGGTGACAATGATGTAGGCTGTGTGTAGCGGTTAGCGGTTATGACATGGTTTGGCTTGGAAAGGTTATTTCACCTGGTCACATACAGCTGATGTGTTGTTCATTGAAGTCCACAAACGAAGGGAAAAGGTGCGAGGAGGAGAGGGGCTAGAAGGCGAAGGGAAGGTGAGGGGAGGAGAGGGGCTAGAAGGCGAAGGGAAGGTGAGAGGAGGAGAGGGGCTAGAAGGCGAAGGGAAGGTGAGGGGAGGAGAGGGGCTAGAAGGCGAAGGGAAGGTGAGAGGAGGAGAGGGGCTAGAAGGCGAAGGGAAGGTGAGAGGAGGAGAGGGGCTAGAAGGCGAAGGGAAGGTGAGAGGAGGAGAGGGGCTAGAAGGCGAAGGGAAGGTGAGAGGAGGAGAGGAGGAGAGGGGCTAGAAGGCGAAGGGAAGGTGAGAGGAGGAGAGGGGCTAGAAGGCGAAGGGAAGGTGAGGGGAGGAGAGGGGCTAGAAGGCGAAGGGAAGGTGAGAGGAGGAGAGGAGAGGGGCTAGAAGGCGAAGGGAAGGTGAGAGGAGGAGAGGAGAGGGGCTAGAAGGTGAAGGGAAGGTGAGAGGAGGAGAGGGGCTAGAAGGCGAAGGGAAGGTGAGAGGAGGAGAGGGGCTAGAAGGCGAAGGGAAGGTGAGAGGAGGAGAGGGGCTAGAAGGCGAAGGGAAGGTGAGAGGAGGAGAGGGGCTAGAAGGCGAAGGGAAGGTGAGGGGAGGAGAGGGGCTAGAAGGCGAAGGGAAGGTGAGAGGAGGAGAGGAGGAGAGGGGCTAGAAGGCGAAGGGAAGGTGAGAGGAGGAGAGGGGCTAGAAGGCGAAGGGAAGGTGAGGGGAGGAGAGGGGCTAGAAGGCGAAGGGAAGGTGAGAGGAGGAGAGGGGCTAGAAGGCGAAGGGAAGGTGAGAGGAGGAGAGGGGCTAGAAGGCGAAGGGAAGGTGAGAGGAGGAGAGGGGCTAGAAGGCGAAGGGAAGGTGAGAGGAGGAGAGGGGCTAGAAGGCGAAGGGAAGGTGAGAGGAGGAGAGGGGCTAGAAGGCGAAGGGAAGGTGAGGGGAGGAGAGGAGGAGAGGGGCTAGAAGGCGAAGGGAAGGTGAGAGGAGGAGAGGGGCTAGAAGGCGAAGGGAAGGTGAGAGGAGGAGAGGGGCTAGAAGGCGAAGGGAAGGTGAGAGGAGGAGAGGGGCTAGAAGGCGAAGGGAAGGTGAGAGGAGGAGAGGGGCTAGAAGGCGAAGGGAAGGTGAGAGGAGGAGAGGGGCTAGAAGGCGAAGGGAAGGTGAGAGGAGGAGAGGGGCTAGAAGGCGAAGGGAAGGTGAGGGGAGGAGAGGGGCTAGAAGGCGAAGGGAAGGTGAGGGGAGGAGAGGGGCTAGAAGGCGAAGGGAAGGTGAGAGGAGGAGAGGGGCTAGAAGGCGAAGGGAAGGTGAGGGGAGGAGAGGGGCTAGAAGGCGAAGGGAAGGTGAGAGGAGGAGAGGGGCTAGAAGGCGAAGGGAAGGTGAGGGGAGGAGAGGGGCTAGAAGGCGAAGGGAAGGTGAGAGGAGGAGAGGAGGAGAGGGGCTAGAAGGCGAAGGGAAGGTGAGAGGAGGAGAGGGGCTAGAAGGCGAAGGGAAGGTGAGAGGAGGAGAGGGGCTAGAAGGCGAAGGGAAGGTGAGGGGAGGAGAGGGGCTAGAAGGCGAAGGGAAGGTGAGAGGAGGAGAGGAGGAGAGGGGCTAGAAGGCGAAGGGAAGGTGAGAGGAGGAGAGGGGCTAGAAGGCGAAGGGAAGGTGAGGAGAGGGGCTAGAAGGCGAAGGGAAGGTGAGAGGAGGAGAGGGGCTAGAAGGCGAAGGGAAGGTGAGAGGAGGAGAGGGGCTAGAAGGCGAAGGGAAGGTGAGAGGAGGAGAGGGGCTAGAAGGCGAAGGGAAGGTGAGAGGAGGAGAGGGGCTAGAAGGCGAAGGGAAGGTGAGAGGAGGAGAGGGGCTAGAAGGCGAAGGGAAGGTGAGGGGAGGAGAGGGGCTAGAAGGCGAAGGGAAGGTGAGAGGAGGAGAGGGGCTAGAAGGCGAAGGGAAGGTGAGGGGAGGAGAGGGGCTAGAAGGCGAAGGGAAGGTGAGGGGAGGAGAGGGGCTAGAAGGCGAAGGGAAGGTGAGAGGAGGAGAGGGGCTAGAAGGCGAAGGGAAGGTGAGGGGAGGAGAGGGGCTAGAAGGCGAAGGGAAGGTGAGAGGAGGAGAGGGGCTAGAAGGCGAAGGGAAGGTGAGGGGAGGAGAGGGGCTAGAAGGCGAAGGGAAGGTGAGAGGAGGAGAGGAGGAGAGGGGCTAGAAGGCGAAGGGAAGGTGAGAGGAGGAGAGGGGCTAGAAGGCGAAGGGAAGGTGAGGGGAGGAGAGGGGCTAGAAGGCGAAGGGAAGGTGAGAGGAGGAGAGGGGCTAGAAGGCGAAGGGAAGGTGAGAGGAGGAGAGGGGCTAGAAGGCGAAGGGAAGGTGAGGGGAGGAGAGGGGCTAGAAGGCGAAGGGAAGGTGAGAGGAGGAGAGGGGCTAGAAGGCGAAGGGAAGGTGAGAGGAGGAGAGGGGCTAGAAGGCGAAGGGAAGGTGAGGGGAGGAGAGGGGCTAGAAGGCGAAGGGAAGGTGAGGGGAGGAGAGGGGCTAGAAGGCGAAGGGAAGGTGAGAGGAGGAGAGGGGCTAGAAGGCGAAGGGAAGGTGAGGGGAGGAGAGGGGCTAGAAGGCGAAGGGAAGGTGAGAGGAGGAGAGGGGCTAGAAGGCGAAGGGAAGGTGAGGGGAGGAGAGGGGCTAGAAGGCGAAGGGAAGGTGAGAGGAGGAGAGGGGCTAGAAGGCGAAGGGAAGGTGAGGGGAGGAGAGGGGCTAGAAGGCGAAGGGAAGGTGAGGGGAGGAGAGGGGCTAGAAGGCGAAGGGAAGGTGAGAGGAGGAGAGGGGCTAGAAGGCGAAGGGAAGGTGAGGGGAGGAGAGGGGCTAGAAGGCGAAGGGAAGGTGAGAGGAGGAGAGGGGCTAGAAGGCGAAGGGAAGGTGAGGGGAGGAGAGGGGCTAGAAGGCGAAGGGAAGGTGAGAGGAGGAGAGGGGCTAGAAGGAATATAACGTGGCTGAGTGATCAGGGGTGTCTTCATTCCGCCGATTCTGTTAAAAAACGTTTCTTAAACGGAAGCAAACGAAACGGGGATAAAAAATACCTGAATTTGTCCAATAGAAACTCTTGTTTGCAACTGTTGGACTAATGATTACACCCTAGCTAAGCTAGATGCAGGCGAGAGAGTGCCAAGCGGTATTGAATGTGTCACTGTCTGTCATCTCAAAATTGTTCTCTCAACCTGTGTGCACCTATGTTGTAAACTTTAATTCATAGACTAGGTTGCAGCAAGCTCATGATGGGTATAGGGAAATTTGAGTATCATGTAGTAGCCTAAACCTATTGATGTTACATTTAACTGGGTGAATGGAATATGAATGACATCATCATAAATGGCACTGACCGCCACTAGGAGAGAGTAAAGCAGAGAGAGTAAAGCAGAGAGAGTAAAGCAGAGAGAGAGTAAAGGAGAGAGAGTAAAGGAGAGAGAGAGTAAAGCAGAGAGAGTAAAGCAGAGAGAGTAAAGCAGAGAGAGTAAAGGAGAGAGAGAGTAAAGCAGAGAGAGTAAAGCAGAGAGAGTAAAGCAGAGAGAGTAAAGGAGAGAGAGAGTAAAGCAGAGAGAGTAAAGCAGAGAGAGTAAAGCAGAGAGAGTAAAGCAGAGAGAGTAAAGGAGAGAGAGAGTAAAGCAGAGAGAGTAAAGGAGGGAGAGTAAAGGAGAGAGAGAGTAAAGCAGAGAGAGTAAAGCAGAGAGAGTAAAGCAGAGAGAGTAAAGCAGAGAGAGTAAAGGAGAGAGAGAGTAAAGCAGAGAGAGTAAAGCAGAGAGAGTAAAGCAGAGAGAGTAACGCAGAGAGAGAGTAAAGCAGAGAGAGTAAAGGAGAGAGAGAGTAAAGGAGAGAGAGAGTAAAGGAGAGAGAGAGTAAAGGAGAGAGAGAGTAAAGGAGAGAGAGAGTAAAGGAGAGAGAGAGTAAAGGAGAGTGAGAGTAAAGGAGAGAGAGAGTAAAGGAGAGAGAGAGTAAAGGAGAGAGAGAGTAAAGGAGAGAGAGAGTAAAGGAGAGAGCCTTTTAAAGGTAACAGTAGCCTATAGAAGTAAGGGTGTTGTATTCTTGCCTTCACATGCCGGGCCTGTAGTCATGTCTCCTTTCTCTTCCATCTCTCCGAGTCTGTGATTGGCAGAGACAGACAGACAGCAAATGCTTACAGGCACACCCACTTACTGTCTGAAACACCCCTGCTGTGACCTCACAGTGATGTCATAATGGAGGTAGACCAGAGAGCCAATGAGAGCAGCAACACTCTGAGCTCAACGTGATGTCATAATGGAGGCAGGTGAGAGTAGAACCCTAACATTCCAATTCTAATGATCCTTACCTGAGACTCAGAAAGTACAGAGGGACGAGGCTTCTAACCCCTAACCTCACCCCTAAATCTACATGACGTTCCAATGTGTAGAACACTGAGAGTAATAATAAATAATATGCCATTTAGCAGACGCTTTTATCCAAAGCGACTTACAGTCGTGCGTGCATACATTTTTGTGTATGGGTGGTCCCGGGGATCGAACCCACTACCTTGGCGTTACAAGCGCCGTGCTCTACCAGCTGAGCTACAGAGTCACGATCAAAGATAAACACATTGATTTATCAGAGGTAAAGAGATAGAATTGATTGATTCATTTATCTCTATGGGCACACAACTCTGAAAGGTGATGTCATAACAATCTATTGATCAAATATTCCCAAAGGCGAATATATCAAATAAATCTTGATGATCAAATCAAATCAAATGTTATTTGCCACATGCGCCGAATACAACAGGTGTGGACTTTACAGTGAAATGCTTACTTACCTTAACCAACAATGCATTTTTTTTTTTTATAAAAAAAGTGTTAAGTAAAAAAATAAAAGCAAATAACTAAAGAGCAGCAGTAAAATAAAATAACAGTAGGGAGGCTATATACAGGGGGGTCCCGGTGCAGAGTCAATGTGCGGGGGCACCGGCTAGTTGAGATAGTTGAGGTAATATGTACATGTGGGTAGAGTTAAAGTGACTATGCATAAATAATTAACAGAGTAGCAGCAGCGTAAAAAGGATGGCGTGGGGGGGCAGTGCAAATAGTCTGGGTAGCCATGATTAGCTGTTCAGGAGTCTTATGGCTTGGGGGTAGAAGCTGTTGAGAAGCCTTTTGGACCTAGACTTGGCGCTCCGGTACCGTGCAGGCACTTGTCTGGGCAGTGTGTCAGGCTCTGCCTGGACTACAAGTGACAGTGTCTCTGTCACTTGTAGTCCATTGTTCTGACTGTGGTTGTATCGACAGTTTCACAAAATAAACATGTCACATGGCCCTCTTCCTGTTATAGTGGCGGTGGTGATGCGGTTTAGGATACTCACATCAACCCATCTGGAGTAGTAGTCTGTTGTAACCAGGAGGTGTTCTCCTGTTGGAAACGACCCACACAAATGTCAATGGCCCTCTTCCTATTATAGTGGCGGTGGTGATGCGGTTTAGGATCTGCCATGGTTTAGTTGGTAGCTCTGTTCTGACTGTGGGGACCTGCTTTGGTGGTGTGCTATTGACTTGACATGCTGGACAGGACTTCACCAGCAGTTCAACATCTTTATCAATGTTTGGCCACACTTCTGTTTTTACTATCCCCTGATGCTAACATCAAAGTCTGTTTCTGAGCTGCTCGTGGCGTGATCACGCGGTTGCCTCGTAGAACTATCTGTCCAACAGTAGCGAGTTCTTCTTGAACACGTCTGTATGCAGTGTCGCATGTCACGCTTTCTGATGCTTGTTCGTACAGTAGCTAGAACTGGGTCCTTGGCTGACATTTCTTCCAGCTCTCTCTCGGGGGGTGAATGCACATGGCACTGCGTGTTTGGCTACGTAGTAGATGTGGTCGTCCCCGTAGTGTAGAGATGCCGGAGGGTTCAGAGTCAACCGTGACAGTGAGTCGGCTGCATTCTTGCCATCACGGTTGACAACTCCTCCTCCCAGAGTGCAAAGAACCTTGGCGTGACCCTGGACAACACCCTGTCGTTCTCCGCTAACATCAAAGCGGTGACCTGATCCTGCAGGTTCATGCTCTACAACATTCGCAGAGTACGACCCTACCTTACACAGAAAGCGGCCAGGTCCTAATCCAGGCACTTGTCATCTTGTCATCTCCCGTCTGGATTACTGCAACTCGCTGTTGGCTGGGCTCCCTGCCTGTGCCATTAAACCCCTACAACTCATCCAGAACGCCACAGCCCGTCTAGTGTTCAACCTTCCCAATTTCTCTCACGTCACCCTGCTCCTCCGCACACTCCACTGGCTTCCAGTTGAGGCTCGCATCTACTACAAGACCATGGTGCTTGCCTACGGAGCTGTGAGGAGAACGGCACCTCCTTACCTTCAGGCTCTGATCAGACCCTACACCCAAACGAGGGCATTGCGTTCATCCACCTCTGGCCTGCTAGCTCCCCTTCCTCTACGGAAGCACAGTTCCCGCTCAGCCCAGTCAAAGCTATTCGCTGCTCTGGCACCCCAATGGTTGAACAAGCTCCCCCACGACGCCAGGACAGCGGAGTCACTGACCACCTTCCGGAGACACTTGATACCCTACCTCTTTAAGGAACACCTGGGATACCCCCCCCCTCCCCCCCCCCCCTTAGCTCTGGCATCTTCCACAATATTTGGAACCAAGGACTGATCACCCCAAAAGTGGAGACAAATTTGACCCCAATAACTACAGTGGGATATGCGTCAACAGCAACCTTGGGAAAATCCTCTGCATTATCCTTAACAGCAAACTCGTACATTTCCTCAGTGAAAACAATGTACTGAGCAAATGTCAAATTGGCTTTTTACCAAATTACCGTATGACAGACCACGTATTCACCCTGCACACCCTAATTGACAAACAAAACAAAGGCAAAGTCTTCTCATGCTTTGAAAAGCTTTTGACTCAATTTGGCATGAGGGTCTGCTATACAAATTGATGGAAAGTGGTTTTGGGGGAAAAACATATTATAAAATCCATGTACAAAAACAACAAGTGTGCGGTTAGAATTGGCAAAAAACACACACATTTCTTTCCATAGGCCGTGGGGTGAGACAGGGATGCAGTTTAAGCCCCACCCTCTTCAACATATATATCAACGAATTGGCGAGGGCACTAGAACAGTCTGCAGCAACCGGCCTCACCCTACTAGAATCTGAAGTCAAATGTCTACTGTTTGCTGATGATCTTGTGCTTCTGTCACCAACCAAAGAGGGCCTACAGCAGCACCTAGATCTTCTGCACAGATTCTGTCATAATGATGTTCCAAAAAAGGTCCAGTTGCCAGGACCACAAATACAAATTCCATCTAGACACCGTTGCCTTAGAGCACACAAAAAACTATACATACCTCGGCCTAAACATCAGCGCCACAGGTAACTTCCACAAAGCTGTGAACGATCTGAGAGACAAGGCAAGAAGGGCCTTCTATGCCATCAAAAGGAACATAAAATTAGGACTGGCTAAAAAATACTTGAATCAGTTATAGAACCCATTGCCCTTTATGGTTGTGAGGTCTGGGGTCCGCTCACCAACGAAGAATTCACAAAATGGGACAAACACCAAATTGAGACTCTGCATGCAGAATTCTGCAAACAATATCCTCAGTGTACAACGTAAAACACCAAATAATGCACGCAGAGCAGAATTAGGCCGATACCCACTAATTATCAAAATTCAGAAAAGAGCCGTTAAATTCTATAACCACCTAAAAGGAAGCGATTCTCAAACCTTCCATAACAAAGCCATCACCTACAGAGAGATGAACCTGGAGAAGAGTCCCCTAAGCAAGCTGGTCCTGGGGCTCTGTTCACAAACACAAACAGACCCCACAGTGCCCCAGGACAGCAACACAATTAGACCCAACCAAGTCATGAGAAAACAAAAAGAGAATTACTTGACACATTGGAAAGAATTAACAAAAAAACAGAGCAAACTAGAATGCTATTTGGCTCTAAACAGAGAGTGCACAGTGGCAGAATACCTGACCACTGTGACTGACCCAAAATGAAGGAAAGCTTTGACTATGTACAGACTCAGTGAGCATAGCCTTGCTATTGAGAAAGGCCACCGTAGGCAGAACTGGCTCTCAAGAGAAGACAGGCTATGTGCACACTGCCCATAAAATGTAACTCCGCTCACTTCGCAGTATGGGGAAAAAATTAATAATTATGCACTCACTAACTCGCTTTGGATAAGAGCTAAATGACTAAAATGTAAATGTAAAATGAGGTGGAAACTGAGCTGCACTTCCTAACCTCCTGCCCTTCCTAACCTCCTGCCCTTCCTAACCTCCTGCCCTTCCTAACCTCCTGCCCTTCCTAACCTCCTGCCCTTCCTAACCTCCTGCCCTTCCTAACCTCCTGCCAAATGTGTGACCAGTTTAGAGACACATATTTTCCTCAGATTACGCAGATCCACAAAGAATTCGAAAGCAAATCCAATTTTGATAAACTCCTGTATGTATTCGGTGGAATACATTTGAAATGTCTTTTTTTTCTTTTGAAACTTCTGGGTGTAATGTTTACTGTTAATATTTATTGTTTATTTCACTTTTGTTTACTATCTACTTCACTTGCTTTGGCAATGTTAACACACGTTTCCCATGCCAAT
>NC_140006.1:48761230-48766925 GCF_964263955.1 Coregonus lavaretus | reverse complement strand
GTGGGGCCAGCTTTCATTAAATGGCATTTTTTTAATTAACAGCGTTAAATCAGGTTCACAGCATAAGGCTCCCATAACACCATTCATAAACACTGTTTGAGTGAAAGACCTAGAGCCCTCCACCTGATAAGAATACATAATTCAACCAGTTTCCCCAAGGGACCCATATTCAGTTCAATAGCATTGCTGGTGATCTTGCTATTCTGAATTGCTGGATAACTGTTGCCTGACAACTCATCCTGAATTTAATTCAGCTGCTCTATCGATCGATCCATACATCAGTCTGAACCTACCATCCTAGAAGTCGTTTGTGCTGACATCAAAATTGTGTGATGCGTGATTCATGATTCATGTAGGCCAGCTCTGGTCTAACCCATCGGTTTTTGGGACCAATCAGAACAGTTTGATTGGTTCGCATTCGAGAAGTCGTCGGGGAAGAAGCAAATCCAGACTCATCGTGGTGAAGAAACGTTAGTGGGCGTGTCGTTTGGCCGGCGTGATGTTGATGAGTAGCCAGGCAAGGATAATTGCTCGTTTCAAATGTCCTTTCCTTCCCTTTTCTTTCATTTCTGTTTGCACTCTGTGTGTGGTCTTCCACAATAAACACCATAGAAATTGTGCAAATAGAACAGACATCACCAACGGAAGCAACAATCAGCTGCTCAAAAGTAACTTAAAAGACCCACTCTTCTGACAATTTTGAGCTACTATGAGATCAACGACAAGCTAAATACTGTATGAATAAAATAAAATAAAATCGAGGCTCCCTCTCTTGAGAATGTGACCATAATGTAAAATATGCTGATGTATTCTCTTGTTTGATGATGGGTTCTCTTACGTGTGATTGGTTACAGGCTGGAGTTTCAGTATGGGTTCGGCCTACCAGTTCCACAGTTGGAGGGTGTTTGTGGTGGTCTGCGCCCTGCCCTGCGTCTGTGCTGTGGTGGCTCTCACCTTCATGCCCGAGAGCCCCAGATTTTTCCTGGAGGTAAAGTAAAGCATTATGGGAAATGGGGTTTTAGGGAGAGTGTTTGCCCCTCACAGGCTACATCAGTGTGGGGCATCATAGGAGGTTGGAGGGAGGCGCTATAGGAGGACGGACTCGTCGTAATGGCTGGAATGGAATGCATGGAACGGTATCAAATATATGGAATCCACATGTTCCATTTATTCCATTCCAGCCATTACAATGAGCCCATCCTTCCAGAGCTCCTCCCACCAGCCTTCTCTGGTGGGCATGCATGGTCTCAGCTTTTCAATTCAAGAGTTTCATTCTGAACAGTTTAGGTAACCAATGGGATCAAATCAAATTGTATTTGTCACATGCGCCGAATAACACCGGTGTAGACCTTACAGTGAAATGCTTACTTACAAGCCCTTAACCAACAATGCAGTCTTAAGAAAGAATACCAACAAAAAAAAAATCCCAAAGAAATACAATATAAAATAATACAAAATAAAAGTAACAAATAATTAAAGGGCAGCAGTAAAAATAACAATAGCGAGGCTATATACAGGGGGTACCGGTACCGAGTCAATGTGCGGGGGCACCGGTTAGTCGAGGTAATTGAGGTAATATGTACATGTAGGCAGAGTTATTAAAGTGACTATGCATAGATAATAAACAGAGAGTAGCAGCAGCGTAGGGCAATGCAAATAGTCTGGGTAGACATTTGATTAGATGTTCAGAAGTCTTATGGCTTGGGGGTAGAAGCTGTTTAGAAGCCTCTTGGACCTAGACTTGGCGTTCCGGTACCGCTTGCCGTGCGGTAGCAGAGAGAACAGTCTATGACTAGGGTGGCTGGAGTCTTTGACAATTTTTAGGGCCTTCCTTTGACACCGCCTGGTATAGAGGTCCTGGATGGCAGGAAGCTTGGCCCCAGTGATGTACTGGGCTGTACGCACTACCCTCTGTAGTGCCTTGCGGTCGGAGGCCGAGAAGTTCCCATACCAGGCAGTGATGCAACCAGTCAGGATGCTCTCGATGGTCCAGCTGTAGAACCTTTTGAGGATCTGAGGACCCATGCCAAATCTTTTCAGTCTCCTTAGGGGGAATAGGTTTTGTCGTGCCCTCTTCACGACGGTCTTGGTGTGCTTGGATCATGTTAGTGTGTTGGTGATGTGGACACCAGGGAACTTGAAACTCTCAACCTGCTCCACTACAGCCATGTTGATGAGAATGGGGGCGTGCTCGGTCCTCCTCTTTTTCCTGTAGTCCACAATCATCTCCTTTGTCTTGATCACATTGAGGGAGAGGTTGTTATCCTGGCACCACACGGCCAGATCTCTGACCTCCTCCCTATAGGCTGTCTCGTCGTTGTCGGTGATCTGGCCTACCACTGTTGTGTCATCGGCAAACTTAATGATGGTGTTGGAGTCATGCCTGGCCATGCAGTCATGGGTGAACAGGGAGTACAGGAGGGGACTAAGCACGCACCCCTGAGGCGCCCCCGTGTTGAGGATCAGCGTGGCAGATGTGTTGTTACCTACCCTTACCACCTGGGGGCGGCCCGTCAGGAAGTCCAGGATCCAGTTGCAGAGGGAGGTGTTTAGTCCCAGGATCCTTAGCCTAGTGATGAGCTTTGACGGCACTATGGTGTTGAATGCTGAGCTGTAGTCAATGAATAGCATTCTCACTTAGGTGTTCCTCTTGTCCAGGTGGGAAAGGGCAGTGTGGAGTGCAATAGAGATTGCATCATCTGTGGATCTGTTGGGGCGGTATGCAAATTGGAGTGGGTCTAGGGTTTCTGGGATAATGGTGTTGATGTGAGCCATGACCAGCCTTTCAAAGCACTTCATGAATACAGATGTGAGTGATACGGGTCGGTAGTCATTTAGGCAGGTTATCTTAGTGTTCTTGGGCACAGGGACTATGGTGGTCTGCTTGAAACATGTTGGTATTACAGACTCAGTCAGGGACATGTTGAAAATGTCAGTGAAGACACATGCCAGTTGGTCAGCGCATGCTCGGAGTACACGTCCCGGTAATCCGTCTGTGAATGTTGACCTGCTTAAAAGTCTTAGTCACATCGGCTACGGAGAGCTTGATCACATAGTCATCCGGAACAGCTGATGCTCTCATGCATGCTTCAGTGTTGCTTGCCTCGAAGCGAGCATAGAAGTGATTTAGCTCGTCTGGTAGGCTTGTGTCACTGGGCAGCTCGCGGCTGTGCTTCCCTTTGTAGTCTGTAATAGTTTTCAAGCCCTGCCACATCCGACGAGCGTCAGAGCCGGTGTAGTATGATTCAATCTTAGTCCTGTATTGACTCTTTGACTGTTTGATAGTTCGTCGGAGGGCATAGCGGGATTTTTTATAAGTGTCCGGGTTAGAGTCCCGCTCCTTGAAAGCGGCAGCGCTCCCCATTAGCTCAATGCGGATGTTGCCTGTAATCCATGGCTTCTGGTTGGGGTATGTACGTACGGTCACTGTGGGGATGACATCATCGATGCACTTATTGATGAAGCCAGTGACTGATGTGGTGTACTCCTCAATGCTATCGGAAGAATACCGGAACATATTCCAGTCTGTGCTAGCAAAACAGTCCTGTAGCATAGCAACTGCGTCATCTGACCACTTCCTTATTGACCGAGTCGCTGGTGCTTCCTGCTTTAGTTTTTGCTTATAAGCAGGAATCAGGAGGATACAATTGTGGTCAGATCTGCCAAATGGAGGGCGAGGGAGAGCTTTGTATGCGTCTCTGTGTGTGGAGTAAAGGTGGTCTAGAGGTTTTTTTCCTCTGGTTGCACATTTAACATGCTGGTAGAAATTAGGTAGAACGGATTTAAGTGTGTGTGTGTGTGTGTGTGTGTGTGTGTGAGATGTCGTACCTTCATTCCCCGGTATCCCACAGGGCCGGGGTCTCCCAAATTTCCCTGAAATAGAGGACTCGATCATTAGTAGAATAGAGCAGAGTTTCTTAATCCAGATCATTAGTAGAATAGAGCAGTGTTTCTTAATCCTGATCATTAGTAGAATAGAGCAGAGTTTCTTAATCCTGATCATTAGTAGAATAGAACAGTGTTTCTTAATCCTGATCATTAGTAGAATAGAACAGAGTTTCTTAATCCTGATCATTAGTAGAATAGAACAGAGTTTCTTAATCCTGATCATTAGTAGAATAGAACAGAGTTTCTTAATCCAGATCATTAGTAGAATAGAACAGAGTTTCTTAATCCAGATCATTAGTAGAATAGAGCAGTCTTTCTTAATCTTTATCATTAGTAGAATAGATGATTCTATAGGTGTTCACAGGTACTCACTTCTTCCCCGATATCTCCCTTCTCTCCTGGCATCCCCTGTCTACCTGTTTCACCCTGCAAGGAAGAGAGGAGAGGAAGAGGGAGGAGAGAGGAAGAAGGAGGAGGGAGGAGAGAGGAAGAGCGGAAGAGAGGGAGGACAGAGGAAGAGAGGGAGGACAGAGGAAGAGAGGGAGGAGAGAGGAAGAGAGGAAGAGAGGGAGGACAGAGGAAGAGAGGGAGGACAGAGGAAGAGAGGGAGGAGAGAGGAAGAGAGGGAGGACAGAGGAAGAGAAGGAGGAGAGAGGAGTGGAGCATTAGAATTCAAGCTCAGCACTACATAATAACAATCAGACACTAGAAAACCAGGTTAGCACACTGAGCTAAAGCCTAGTCATTAACCTGGGGAGCTAACATGAGTCTTCAGGTCTTCATGTGTGTACGTGTGTGTGTATATGAGCCCCACCTTAGAGCCGGGGTCTCCGTCTGGTCCTTTGGGACCTCCTTTAGCCTGCAGAAAAAACACATCATCAGTGATCTCATCATGGGTCATAACGCTATGTCACTCAGAGAGCCTTCATAAAACACTATAACCTGTTATGAAGGGGTCATCATGGGTCATAACGCTATGTCACTCAGAGAGCCTTCATAGAACAGTACAACCTGTTATAAAGGGGTCATAAGGGGGTCATACTCCGAGTTGATATTCAGGTAATAATAAGGAATCCCCCTCGGCCACGCCCACAAATTGGGGAAAACAAACATTATTTCCCAGTGACCCCCAGTTTAAAAGAGCCAACTTCATTGTCGATTTTTAGTTATAAAGAAATAACAACACTAAAAGCTGCTGTGTTGTTCAATGTACATTCTGACCTAGGGTTCCCAATGCTCCCACGTAGGAAACAGAGCCTACGGTTCCCAATGCTCCCACGTAGGAAACAGAGCCTACGGTTCCCAATGCTCCCACGTAGGAAACAGAGCCTACGGTTCCCAATGCTCCCACGTAGGAAACAGAGCCTACGGTTCCCAATGCTCCCACGTAGGAAACAGAGCCTACGGTTCCCAATGCTCCCACGTAGGAAACAGAGCCTACGGTTCCCAATGCTCCCACGTAGGAAACAGAGCCTACGGTTCCCAATGCTCCCACGTAGGAAACAGAGCCTACGGTTCCCAATGCTCCCACGTAGGAAACAGAGCCTACGGTTCCCAATGCTCCCACGTAGGAAACAGAGCCTACGGTTCCCAATGCTCCCACGTAGGAAACAGAGCCTATGGTTCCCAATGCTCCCACGTAGGAAACAGAGCCTACGGTTCCCAATGCTCCCACGTAGGAAACAGAGCCTACGGTTCCCAATGCTCCCACGTAGGAAACAGAGCCTACGGTTCCCAATGCTCCCACGTAGGAAACAGAGCCTACGGTTCCCAATGCTCCCACGTAGGAAACAGAGCCTACGGTTCC